>NC_044973.1:1628413-1839298 GCF_004355905.1 Pyricularia grisea | reverse complement strand
CCCCCAAAGAGCGCCAATGTTTCCTTTCGGAGGAATGGGGGCCCCTATAACCCCTCTTTCCAATCGGCCTTCCCATTCGCTGGCAAGGCTGGGAAACTCCAACTGTTGGCCTCCTATCTGTCGGATCCAAGGTCGGCCAAGGCGGTGATCTCCAGGGTCCTTGCCGTTTTCTGACTTTATTTATTTTCTTAGTCTCTTTTTGTAATATTTTTTTTTCTTGCTAGCTTCCATACTAGGTACGGTGAAGTAGGTATGTGGGGGGGTGAACAGAACAGAACAGACCATGCCTTGCATGCTAGGCTTCGGGGAAGCTGAATAAGTGGTTTAGTTCCCCCATTGATACTGTTTACCTACACTCCCGCGCCCAGTCTTTGTCTGTGACATTTTCTGACTCTTGCTTCGTTCCTGTCCGATCAACCTAACCCAGGAGCACTGACTTGCTGCTGCCTCTCCTTTTTTTCTGCTCCTCCGTTGTATAGTGGGTTCGCCATCTTTCACCTCTGTTCAAGGCGAGACGAGGCTGGTATCGGAAATCCACTTGTTGCCCTCTTTTTTTTAGTACGGCACTACTTGCCGAGCTGGCGACTCGAGTCCGACAGCGGATAAACACTATATCCCTACCTTCGTGATCGTTGTCTCAAGTCCATCTCGAATCCTATGTCGTCCGAACCACATCTGCCTGCCTACCTTACCTATCTATAGTCAGGTAGAGATAAGCAAATTTTTCTTTTTCGGGAAGGAATTCAACTTTGAAAGACGGAGGAGAAAGGATATCAATGGATTCGGCTACTTCTATGACCACAGGCGCCAGCCCGCCCCAATCAACAACCACAGCACACCCAGTTACTCCAGATACTACTGGAAGCACAAGGACACTTCTCCAGCCGGCAATGGATTTCATAAGGGGACAGTCACGGGAGCTGAGGTCCTCACTGCGTCTTCAACGGGACATATTTGTCGACGGCTGGACCGGTCGGTTCGATGATATGTCGGAACAGATCGCCGAGGACAAGCGGCAGGCTCGGGCACATGTCTGCCGAGCCAAATACTCTGTTCGTGAGCGGTTGGAAAATCTCAAGGAAAGGAGGGCTCGAGAGAAGGCCGGGGCCCCAAATACTTTCCCGCAGTTCTCCCTTTTACCTGCAGAGATTCGTTTGCAGATCTGGGAAGAGGCTCTACCGGGGTCGCGGGCCGTAGTCCTGCGCTCTCCATATACAGCTACCGACACTCTGCTTGCGGAACTTAGGCTCATCATACCGCAAATAAGAAGGCGAGGGGCTCCTAGTGACAGTACCACCGACGGCGGTAGTGTTGTTGTCGTAAACGCAGACGATAACAACGAAGCTGCAACCGACAACACCGCTGCTACTACACTCATAACCACCACGCCTCCCACCCCGACCAACAAGACCACCGCCACCACCACCACCAGCAAGCTCCTCAAGACGAAACCCAAAACCACAGGCTGGACAAGCTCCACGCCACCACCAGCACTCCTCCACGCCTGCCACGAATCCCGAACCGTAGCGCTCAAGCGGTACGAGCTCGTCCTCGGCTGTGAGGACGGCCAAGCCCGCATCTACGCAGACCTGACCCGGGACGTCATCTGCCTGTCGGGCAGGGTGGTCTCGCCGCGCTGCGCCACGCTCTGGCGCCAGACGACCGACCTCGGCCGCATCCGCCACCTCGCCGTCGCCGGCTGCCCCTGGGCCTTGTGGAGCAACACGCACGGCGTAACCGACGGTCTCGCGCAGAGCCTCCCGCCCGCCGACCTGCTGCGCTCCGGCTTCGCCGCCCTCGAGGACGTCTGCGTCGTCCGCTCCGTGCGCTGGCAGTACGGCCGCCTGCCCGGTGGCGCCGCGAGGGACTACGACCGCTGGGCGAGGGAGGAGGAGGCCGCCGAGGGGCTCGAGAGGTTACATACCAAGTGGCGTGACGGCGTCATGGCCATAAGTAGCGGCGATCGCAAGTCGGCAGAGGATGAAGATGAGACACAGCAGCAACAGCAGCAGGCTGACGGTCAAGTAGATGGCGATTTATGATGGGGTTTGCATGTTTGGCGTTTATATGGTTGGGAAACGAAAAAGGCGCACCGGGCTGGCTTTTATGGTTGGATTTTTTTTTCTTTTCTTGATGAACTAGATCGTGTTGCTTTACTCGAAATGTCCGAATCGGGGCAATGATTCAGGTCCCCGTTGGGATTGATACATGACTGTCGATTTTCTTTCATATATATATTTCACTTGATAGCGTGCTGCGTATATCAAAAAAAAAAAAAAAAAAAAATGCTAATATGACAAAGGGTAAATGTTTCTAAGTTTAAAACCATCGTCTACACATATAAATGACAGAAAGAAAAGTGAAACGTGCGAAATCAAAACACTTAACAAACACAATACATCTATGCAAACGCGGTTTCTGCTGTTCGCACGCTAATATTAATCAACGTCAATGTCCGAATCGCCTCTCGCCCTGCCGGTCGTGACAGGTGACTTCGGGCCCATGGCGCTGGTGCCCCTGAGCAGGCCGCTCGCGCCTCCGCGGCCCCAGTCCTTGTCCGGCCGCAAGCCGGGCGACCTCCTGTCCGTCGCAATATTATTGGCCGTCACCACCGGAGCCGCGAAGTCCTGCTCGAGAACGGCAGTATCTTCGTCGTCTTCGTAGTCGTCTTCGTCGTCGTCATCATCGAGGAGATCGTCCCGTCCCTTGGGGCCGAGGCGGCGCATGGAAAGAGACGCCGGCGGGGGTTGAGACGGCGCCGCGTCCACATACAGATTCGGATCTCGGCCGAGAACCCGGTCTGCTTTGGAAGGCATGCGGGCGCCGGCGATCGGGCTCTTGTTGTAGTGCCTGCCAGCCCCACCGGCCGCCGGGGAGGCTATGTTGTGGAATTCGTCGTGCGTCTGCTGCTGGCCGTTCTGCGCGTACACGGGGGCTGATTGTGACGTTTGGCTCCACGGCGGCGGCGCGGCGTCGTGTGCATCGTCGGGCATGCCCCAGCCGGCGGCGCGCTCCCTGGCGCGCTGCTGCTCCCGCTCGAGGGCGAGCTTGTCCCTCGCCTCGATCCACTTGGGGCTTGGCTCCCAGGACCAGCCGTCGCCGGTGGTGGTGCAGATGGGGAGAGGCCAGAGCCAGGGGTTGTGGCCAAACAGGTGGAGGTAGTTTCGGCGGACGCCGAGGTCGAAGACGTTGGGGAGCTTGGCGCTATCCTGCTCGTCGAGGTACTCGTCGTAGCGCTTGCGGGCCCTGTACCGTTCGAGCTCATCGTACGTTAGGCGACGGCCCATCTGACCCTCCGGGCCGGGCACCTCGCTATACAGAGCGCCATTGCCGTTGCGCTGGGCAAAGGTAGAGGCCGGTTGACCGCCACCGCTGGCGTAGTCCTCGCCCTCCTCGGGCCGCGTTATCCCTGGTGCGATGTTCTCGTGCATCTCGAGGATCTGCTGACCATAGGCCGGCAGGGGGATGCCGTGGCCACTGTGCTGTGCGTCGTAAGCGTTCCTAAGAGACTTGCGCAGCGGGGACAGGTAGCGCGTCTTCTCGAGGCACTCGATGGTGGTCTGGCCGCGGCCAACCAGTACGAGGTGCCAAATGGTGAAGGCGCCGACCACGAGGCCGATGATGCCCGAGATGACGCAGAGCATGATGTAGTTTATCGGCATCAGGTCCTGGACATAAGTGGTGTCCAGCATGATCTCGTTGTAGGTCCACATGCCCGAGACGGCAAAGGCATACCAGCAGAAGAGTGTCGTATAGATGAGGAAAAGGATAAAGGCCTTGTGGTTTCGTAGGCCAACGCAGGTGGCAAGCCAGGGACAGTGGTGGTCCATCTTGAGCACGCAGCGGCGACATGTAGAGCAGTGGTGCGATCGGTCTGGCTTGCGGGCCTGACACTTTTTACAGAAGCGCAGCTCGCCGTTTGATTTCACCGTGAAGGACGTCGCCGACGGGGCGCGGGCGGTAGGAAGTGCGCTGTAGCCATTATTGTCGGTTGTGCTACCCGGTGGGGTGAAGACGGCCGTTGTATATGACCAGTTGAGAAGGAGGTAGAGAATGATGCCAAAGAGGGAAGATGTTGTGCCTAGGTATGTCGAGGCCGCCCTAGTTAATACTTCATTCCCGTCACCGTTTGGGGGATGTCGAGCACCAGAGGCGAAGCGATAGGGGTCAAAAGACATACCTATCCAGCTGGAAGACGTATTGGATGATCCTATGCTGATAATCACCCAGACTCCCCATGTTGTGAGGCCGTATACAAAAGCTAAAGGAGAAAGTCCGAGGCAGGTGCAGCAGCAGCGCTCGATTCTCCGAGCCAGGCGTGACATGGCGTTCGTCGGAGGCTCACACGACGAGGACGCTACATCCATTTAGAAATCATGCGAGAAAAGAATTACGGATGTCACCTCATCTGAGCGGTGGATATCAGGGATTGACAGCGGCCTGGGCCCCCGCGAAATCTTTGTTGCGGATTACAGGCAAGGTAAAGAATTTGAGAGGAGTTTTTTTTCTTTTCTTTTTTTTCTTTTTCTTTTTTTGTTTGTTGTAGGCACGTAGTAGAAAGAGGTCGACCCCTTTATTGGCTTTTTCTTTTTTTGGGTTCGGATGAGCTTGAATTGAATGAAAGTGAAATGAAATCGAACCCACCTGCATGCAAGGAAAGGACGGAAGGGAAGGGCTGCGGGGAGCTAACGCGCGTTATGTGTCCCCCCAGCTCCACAGTCACTCTGGTTTTGGTTCAAGGCCCCACTTGCCCAGTCTAGGTGCACTCGTTCACTCTACAGTACTGTTGGTGACTTTGCCTTATCCCCCCCCCCCCCCGCCTGAGTAGAGCAAGAAAATCTGGGCAGGGTAAAAACCAGTCCATCTTGCTGTCATTTACTGCTGTATGTACGATGGGAATCATGCGGATAAATATTAAGATACAGTATACTGTAGAAACACATAGGTAGACGACTGGAAAATCAGGAAACAACAATATGTCTCTGGTTATGACATCTTTTCCCCGTCTTCGCCGTTCACTTCTAGACCCCCGGAGTTCATCATGGCCGTTGAGCAAATCTGATACCAGCTGTTCGGACTCGCCCTCAGTTCTTCGTCTCCCCATCACCCGCCTTCTCTGTGTCTTCGGCTGCTTTTCGTAGTGCTGCCAGCCTGAGCTGATTGCGTTTTCCCAGGATACGAAGGGTGTTTTCGCGCTCTATCTGCGTCATATTGGGCCAGTTGGCCACCCGCGACATGGTCCCGTCTTGATTTACGACTATTGGTCCCAGGTGGTCGAATGACACTGAGCCGCCCTGGGCGTTGAGCTGCTTTACCCCATCATTCGCAGTGGTGGATTGATCGGGCGTTGGGGGGAGTGGAAGGGGCTTATGTTGTTGCTCTACCCCATCGCCTCCCTGTTTGGGGGCAGGATTTGAATTGGTGGTGCTCTTGATGTCTGCCATGCTGTGTTGAAGGCGGGTTTGCTGCACGTCGAAACGTTTTGCTGTGATGATGCGGCGGGTTGGAACTGATGTTGCTCGACTGAGGAATTGAAGAGATCTCAACATTGCACCTGGGACTAAGAGAAAATCCCTTTGACAAATATTCTCTTTTTGATATTCTGAATTTTGCTCTCTTAGTGAAAAGATCTTGAAGTGGCTCGTCTGTTCGTCTAGGCCTTGGATTTCGCGGTGGAGCCTGAGAGACTCAATCGACCAACCCCATCCAAGGAACAAAGTTCCATCGTTTTCCAAATGCCCGCAAAACTTCTGGTAATTTCTACCTCTGCTAATATGCTTATACACAAAGAAGTGTTCATATTGAGCCCAGGGAAAAGATAACAATTAATCTGCCGAGAAAAATATATGTCTAAAAACATGCTCTCATTTGACCAAGTGAAGCAGAATAGAGCTAGTCGGGAAACATATGCTACCTACCCTGTATCAGCGTGAGCAGTAGAAATCAAGCTGTCCTTGGGTGACACACACTAACAATCTCTTACGCATCATGGGAAATAATTCGGTTGTACAACAGTGCAGCCTCGTTTGGTTTTTAACCACCTAACGACCGTGATCTAAAACGGCTTGGAAGTTTGACTGCTTAGCTTCCATGTCATCTGCGGCGTTTGCTATTTGCTGGCCTCGCAACCATTCACAGATAACAGAACCTTGCGGCCTATCTAGTCCATGTTTCCGTAGATACCATGAAAATACGTTGAATCCCATGCATACAACGTGTCCTGTGTTTCCTGCTCCCAAAACAATATCTGCATTCGGTGACTTGAAGCCTGCTGCCTTTCAACTGCTGATCATATGCTTACATACTGTACAATGGCGGAACCTCCAGAATCCCTAGCTACCACTAATTACTAAGGGGTGATAACATCGACGTTCAGCTCCTCCATGAGCAGTCCACTGAGTGTGGATCCATCCCTAAGATAGACCCAGTCACCCAAACCGGTGCCCTCTTTCTGGTTCTGTCCATCGCCGATGATGACATAGTCGTACCTCTTGGGGCCGGAGACGGGTGATGACAGCCAGATCTGCTTGTTGGGCGGTTGCTTGTTGATCACATAGGTTCCCAGCGGCGGGAATGTCAGCGTCAGGACGCCAGACTTGAAAGAAAGAGTCAGCAATCGCTATGTCACGACGACTGAAAAGAGGGTTTGGTAACTAGAGACTCATTCGCTACTCACCGAGTACTCAACATCGACATCAGGGCGCTGCTCTGCAACATCCTCGAGCTTGCTCAAGACAACGTCGAGATACTCATCCGCAATATCGTGATATTCCGATTCCTCAAGCGGAGCCGGTGTCTTTGGGACATAGGTTGATTGAACTGGCTCTGTTGGCTCCGGCGTCTCCGAATCTGGCTGAATACCCTTCCTCCGACTGGCAGTGGCGGTGGCAACCGATCTGTACAAGTTGGCGGGGCCAGAGTTGACCTTCCTCAGGGCAGGGACTGCAGCAGGCACAAGGGGTGCCCGCTGAGCAATGGCAGCATTGTGAAGCAAGCCACGGCGGGCAACCCGGATGAGATTGATTGCGGAACGACTCATGTTTTTGCTGGTCTTGATGCTTTAATAGAGGCCGAATGGGTTGACCACCGTTTGCTGTGAACGATGGGGTGATGCAGTATCTACCTATTCAGTAGGAATACGATGGCGTGACCAGATTCAGAACCTGATTCTCCGTTTCAGATCAGAATTATGAGCAGTGATGGTGGTTAGCGTTCAAGAAAGCTGAGCCATGGATTTTTCAATTGAGAGAAAGGAGCTTCGAAGCTTCCGTTGTTAGCTCACCCCTGGAGCTTTTGAGTTCCAATTGACGTCGCGCCAAGTCCGGGACTGGGCTGGGGTCGTTAATACCCCACTTGTACCAAAGCCGCTGCGCTGCTGTTTATTACCCCACAATTAATGGTCACAAACGCCCACCAACCGCTAACGCGGTCTGTAGCTCTTTCGTCTGAAAGCGTTTCAACTTGCACCATCCTCATTCAGACCTTGAACGGCCGACGAAGCTGGCAGGCTGCCCATCATGATAAACGCGTTCTTGGTCTTTAATGGCCAAGGCCAACCCCGGTTGACCAAATTTTACACTCAACTGGTGAGACAATCGATCATGGGCGGAGCAAGCTTTCGTTTCTGCTCCTAGTGAGCACTATGGCGTTACAGACGCTAACATTGAACATTGCGTATGCCACAGGAGACGAGCATGCAGCAGCGCCTCATATCCGAAATCTTTACGCTCGTATCCAACCGACCCACAGGCTCGTGCAACTTCCTCCCTCTCCCTCCGCTCCTCGCCGCTTCGGGCACCTCGCACACCGACTCGACAGAACAGAACGACGTGCCGTCTCTCGTCACGTACAGAAACTACGCTACGCTCTTTTTCATCGTCATCTCGACCGCCACCGAGTCTCCGCTCGCACTCATCGACTTGATCCAGGTCTATGTTGAAGCCCTGGACAAGCTCTTTGAGAATGTGTGCGAGCTGGACCTCATCTTCAACTTTGAGACGCTGCACTCAACCCTGAGCGAGATGATTGTCGGCGGCGTAGTCGTCGAGACAAACTTGGATCGGATCGTCGCCGGCGTGCGTGCACAAGGCACTGTTGCCAAGAGGCAGACAAACGAGGGGAGGGGAGGCGGCGGTGGTATAGGATCTGGTTTGGGCATAGGGGTCTGGCATGGAAGGTGACCAGGTAGTGGGCGATTGCATTCCATACCGGGGGCATCAAACCGTGACCTATTGAGATTCGCCGCTGTTGCTGCAAAGCCGTGGAGGACTTCTCCATCTCAAGGGGTCTTGATCGAAGCTGGTCCTTGGGCATACCACAAATTCTGCAAGAACCCACAGATGCCAACCACAGCATTGACATAAAGCGTTGTACCGCCGCGACCCGGGACAGGATTGCATATGCGAAGAGCAGGTCCAGCCCTGATAGAAGACTACAGGTGCAAACAGGAGCGGATCTGATGGTGGAACAGAAAGCAGTACGCCAGTGCTCATGCTGAAATGCTAACGGCTACATTATATTATACAAGAGGAGGTAAGAGAGGTCGACCAGGTATTTTACTGAGGATTCTTATTGAAATCCGGGCGCGCTGTTGTGCTTTGGATGGGAGCTTTTGTCCCCATGTCAAGAGTGTATCCGAACTGCGCCCAGAACCCCTTTTTGATCTGAAAGAGTGTAAAATCTAGTTAGGAGACGTCCATCCAATCTCGATGTAATGAAGCAGGTCAGTAAAGACCGGTTGTACGTACCCCGAAGAAAGGATTGTGTCTCTCATCTTCCCATTTCATGAAGAGTATGGCGTAGGTCAAAATGGCTGTAATCAGTGAGCAAAGTCAGCCCTTATTCCCTCGCAGGCTCCGCAGTTTATTTGAAGACATAGAAATTGGTACTGAAAGTTTCCACAAGACGTACACGTGACGGAGAGAAGCTGCGCGAGCTTGACAAACCTGTCCCATCGCGGTCGTTCTGAGAGCATAGCAACCCTCCTCTTGTACTTCTTTTCATACTTGAGCTGGGCTTGGGGCGTCAGCTTTGAGTAGTCTGGCGGCCAAACCTTCTTGGCCGGGTATCGACTTATGTAAAGCTTGCCACTGCTCTTCGCGCCCGAGGCAGATGTTTCTGCTGCCGCGGCAAGCCTCCGCGCAAGGGTGGCCGAGAACATGATGCTAAAGAATTTTGGCTTTGTTCAGTCGACCGTTTTTTTGAAGATTGAGCTTTGGAGACGGGGAGACGAGCTTTTATTTTTATTTTCGTCTCCTATTGCATGATGATCGCCTTGTATGCAGTACTGTTTGGTCGATGTAAATTGCTAACGGAATTCACGTGCCTTTTCGTTGCGCTTGATCAATGGTAGACTGCTATTGGCGGGCAAATTGCACTGAGTCCCCACTAGGTACTGGGTACCAGGTGGTCGTCATAGCGCCCACTCTCACTTTGAATCATTCAGCAGGTACCTACTACCGCTTGTATCGGCACTTACTGCAGATTCTATCCTCCGAAAGCAGCTCAACGCGTGCGGGCCTTGCCTCTGACGGTGTCACTTTATTCAGCCCTGTAACCATTCTTTTGTTCCTTTTTCATGACAGGTTTAAATAATCTTGCAGGACATATTGCACGGTTGAGGTCAGCAAATACAATGATTATGCAGTAGACTAAATATTGAATATTATTGGAGCTACCAATGACTTCTCTTGTTTTGATCATGTCTCTCTCATCTTGTTTTGTGAACTTACAAAGTTCAACACCACTCTCTGTATATGATATGGCTGTCGAGACAAACCATGGAAGCAAGCTCACAGTGCCAATGGGTCAGGGATCTCGACTTTCTTGGGTTCCTGAGATTTATGCTAGTCCGAAACAGGTTTAGCATATGCTGGACCCCTGTCACAAGCAGCACCCCGCGGTTCGAATGGTTTGCCCCTCCATAGAATGTTTTCGCGATGACGGACGGCTCCGTGAGTCAAGTCTAAGTGAAGTTTTCTAGGTGATAGTTTTGAATTTTTCAGATCCTAAGACTGTCAAACAGTCAATCCGTTCCTCTGTCACTTGATCTATACAAAATAACCTGAGTATTTGGCCACTCGGATTGACTAACTACACAGTTCATCGCCATGGCGGCGGCAACTCCCATTCCCACCATGGATGGGCTTCAAATTTCCAAGACCAAGGAGTTGAAAGGAGTACGGTTAATAAACCAATGTTGATACCCAAGTAACAAGCCTGGCTGACAGATATTTCACATAGACCGAAAAGCGAACTGCCCTCGTCGCCATCGAGAAGAAGTACCAGCAAAAGTGGGAGGAAGATGGCGTCTTCAACTTCAATGCGCCATCTCTGGACGAATATCCCTTGGACTCGATATCTCCAGAGGAGCTTCGTGCCAAGTTTCCCAAGTTCTTCGGAACGATTGCCTACCCCTACATGAACGGTGTTCTTCACATTGGACATTACTTCACAATGAGCAAAGTCGAATTCCAAATGGGCTTCTCCCGGATGCAGGGAAAGAGGACGTTCTGGCCTCAGGGTTATCACTGCACCGGTCTTCCTATAAAGGCTTGTGCCGACAAGCTTGCAGAGGAGGTCAAGAAGTTTGGGCAGGAGTTTGATGGCTACAAGGAGGAGTCTGAGGAGTCGGAGGCGGCGCCCGCGCCCAAGCCAACTGCTGGTCAGAGGGAAGATCTGACAAAGTTCACGGCCACCAAGGGTAAGGCCAACGCCAAGACCGTCAAGAAGAAGTACCAGTTCCAGATCATGGAGTCTATCGGCATTCCAAAGCAGGAAATTCATCGGTTCGCGGACAGCCAATACTGGCTCGACTACTTCCCACCCCTGTGCCATGAGCACCTCAAGGCTACAGGTGCCAGAATCGACTGGAGGAGGCAATTTGTCACCACCGACGCCAACCCTTACTACGACAGCTTCGTGAGGTGGACCATGAACCGCCTACGGGAGATGAACAAGGTCAAGTTCGGCAAGCGTTACACAATTTACTCAGCCAAGGACGGCCAACCATGCATGGACCACGACAGAGGTGAGGGTGAGGGCGTCGGCCCACAGGAGTACACTGCCCTCAAGCTCAAGGTTGTGGAGTGGGCACCCAAGGCTGCTGCCGCCCTGGAGGGCAAGGTCCCCAGCGACGTGAGCGTCTTCCTCGTACCCGCTACCCTGAGGCCAGAGACCATGTACGGCCAGACCTGCTGCTTTGTCGGTCCTAAGCTCAAGTATGGTCTTTTCAAGGCATCAGAGAAGGAATACTTTGTTGTCACAGAGAGGTCTGCCAAGAACATGGCTTTCCAAGGATTGCTGGAGAAGGACATGACTGTTCCCGAGAAGCTTGCCGACCTTGTTGGCGCCGACATCGTGGGAACCAGGGTCAATGCACCCCTATCAGTTCACAAGGAGGTTCGCATTCTCCCCATGGAGACTGTCAAGGAAACAAAGGGCACAGGCGTGGTAACCTCAGTACCTAGCGACTCGCCGGACGACTATGCAACCGTCATGGATCTGGCAAAGAAGGCAGACTACTATGGCATTACAAAGGAATGGGCCGAACTTGAGATCGTCCCTATCATCGACACCCCATCTTACGGTGATCTTTGCGCCAAGTTCCTGGTCGAGAAGCTCAAGATCGCATCACCAAAGGACGTCAAGCAGCTGACAGAGGCCAAGGAGCTGGCGTACAAAGAGGGCTATTACCAAGGTACAATGAAGATTGGCAAGTATGCGGGCGAGAAGGTGGAGGCTGCCAAGCCAAAGGTCAGGCAAGACCTCATCAGCGAGGGTCTCGCTTTTGCATACGCAGAGCCTGAGAACAAGGTTGTATCGCGTTCAGGAGATGAGTGCATTGTCGCCCTGTTGGATCAGTGGTACCTCGACTATGGCGAGGAGAAGTGGCGCGATCAGGCTCTCGAGTTTGTCGAAAACGCTGACGGAAACGGGTTGGAGACTTATACCACCGAGACCAAGCACGCTTTCAAGGGTATGCTTAACTGGCTTAACCAATGGGCCTGCGCGAGAACCTACGGTCTGGGTTCCAAACTCCCCTGGGATCCTAAATTCCTGGTTGAGTCCCTCAGTGATTCCACGGTTTACATGGCCTACTACACCCAAGTGCCATTCCTGCACAAGGACAACTTTGGCCGTGTTAGGGGCTCTGCAGACATAGGACCGGAGCAAATGCTTGATGAGGTCTGGGACTACATCTTCTGCCGCACCGAGATGACCGATAAGCTTGTCGAGGACTCCAATATCCCCAAGACGACTCTGGAGGCGATGCGAAGAGAATTCCAGTACTCTTACCCCCTGGATCTGCGTGTGTCTGGAAAGGTAAGATAGTCCTGGTTTCTTTACGGCCAAGCCTGAGTATATTTCAGTGATTGCTAACAGTACCATCAACTTTAGGATCTCATTGGCAACCATCTCACGTTCGCCATCTACTGCCACATTGCTCTCTTCCCACGGGAGTACTGGCCCAAGTCTTTCCGCGTGAATGGTCACCTGATGATGAACGGCGAGAAGATGAGTAAGTCTACCGGAAACTTTATGACTTTGGACGAGGCGACACGCAAGTACGGTGCAGATGCGTTGAGGATGGCCATTGCCGACGCCGGAGACGGTGTCAACGATGCCAACTTTGACGAGGACGTCGCAGACAACACTATTCTTCGCCTGTTCACAACAAGGGAATGGATCGAAGATGCAGTGAAAAACATTGGCGACCTACGGACTGGCGAGCTCAACGACTTTCAGGATGCTCTTTTCACCAACGAGCTCAACATGCTTGTGCGTGAAGCAGAGCGTCACTACAAGGACACAGCCTACAAGTTGGCTCTGCAATCAGCTTGGTACAACTTTTCGAGTGCCATCAGCTTTTACCGCGAGTCTTGCGCGGCTGCTGGTATCAAGCTGCACCGTGACGTGGTTCTGCGATACGTTGAGCTGCAGGCGCTTGTGCTTCTGCCTGTTGCACCTCACTGGGCCGAGTACATCTGGCTCGAGGTGCTGGGCAAGAAGGAGACCATTCAGAACGCTCGCTGGCCCGAGGTCCCCGCGGTTGATGCATCCCTGACGGCGGCTCGCGAGTACGTCAAGGGCACTGCTTCCAACGTCAACTCGGCCGAGTCTGCACAGCTCAAGAAGAAGGCCAAGGGCAAGGAGGTCTCTTTCGACCCCAAGCGGCCCAAGAAGCTCACAATCTTCACGGCCGAGGCTTTCCCGGCGTGGCAGCAAAAGTACATTGATCTGGTCAGGGAGAACTGGGATGCGGAGAAGAATGCCATCAAGGACGACAAGGAGCTCTCTGCACGTATCGGAAAGATGGGTGAGATGAAGAAGGCCATGCCGTTTGTGCA
Organism: Pyricularia grisea; assembly: GCF_004355905.1. Classification (NCBI taxonomy): domain Eukaryota; kingdom Fungi; phylum Ascomycota; class Sordariomycetes; order Magnaporthales; family Pyriculariaceae; genus Pyricularia; species Pyricularia grisea. Next base: position 1,825,949 of record NC_044973.1, on the reverse strand, counting down.
CAACCTCAAGAAGAGGCTGCAGAGCGGAGAGGACTCCAACACTGTGCTGGAGCGCAAGCTCGCGTTTGACGAGCAGAAGACCCTGCTGGCAATGGTGCCCGGTCTCAAGCGGTCGGCTGGGTGCGTCGCTGTGGATGTAGTTGCCGTCACTGAGGGCAGCAAAAAGGGTAAGCTGCTGACCGATGGTGGGAAGGAAGTTGATGTTACAGCGCAAGCCGCAGATGGTGCCGTGCCTGGCCAGCCGACGTTCTACTTTGAGAATGTTGAGGGTTGATGATGTTGTAGCATCGTGTTACAAAATATAAAAAAGGGAATCAAAATATGTCACACTTGTCACTGATTTATTTCACTGCTGTATGATGAAGTATCCCCTCGTTTGAAATGAAAGTTTGGAGGAGTTCACGTTGTAATTGTCTCCTGGAAGATGCCAGTGGAAAGTCAGCTGCAGATTGCGAGAAATGCCAAGATGTGGTAATCAAGGCGGACCACAGGCCGATTGTCGCCTCACGCTGAAAGCTCAAAAACTTTGCTATCACCAGTCGAGACACCAGCTGTCACTGAGAATCCCGCGAAACAACTCATAATAATATTCTTCCCGCTTTTGTAGGACAGGTGCCCCTTGAATTTGACTGCCTTCGTACGTGGTTCTTGGGGAGGTGATGCAGTCAGCACCTTTGGGTAGCTTACGGAGAAAAAGTCTTATAAATGGGTTCTTGAAAACTGGTAATTCGTTATGATAACACGTCCGTCCTCTCATTTTACTGCAACTTCGGAAGCAGCCCGTGATTGCAGCTCCTGGACCTGGTATTCGGTTGTTGTAACAAATAATCGGCTATTGACCCGGATCTGTGAGACAGTTGTGAAATGTTCGATGGTACCTTTAAAGTCGAGTTCGTCTAGTATGTGTATATGATAGAGACACTCGAATGAGATTGGTGGTAGGTCAGTCTACAGCAAAAGTAACTGCCGGATGCCTGGTTAATCCTTAAGGACTCAGGCATATTTAGAAATCGCCGGAATACAGTCGGGGTGTTTTCTTTGATCAATATTTGGTCGAAAGCCTAGGGGACAAAGCGTGAGGTTGGCCCTTTTTGACCATATTGATTCACCTTCGAGGAACGTAGCACGCAATAATACGATATTGTAGTTGGTAATGCTGTGCGCCATTGTAACTATATCTCTCTAAATCTTTTTGCCAAATCCAAGCAAGTGACTTGGTATATTTGTAGCCCGGTTGTCTGGAATGAAGCTTACAGCTTGGTAAGCTTGCCTTTTTCTTCCCCCTTTCCATCCTAGTTGTGCAAGTCTGTATAGTGAAGCCGAGCGCCAACCATGGTAGCTACCAAATAAATAAAATTGTACTTAAGGGGTTGTTTTTTTGTATCCCGTGTTTGCTCTTTTAGTAGTCTAAGCCCCTTCTGTTGTGCTTGTACGCCCCCTTACCAGCCCCTATTCAATGTCCATTGAGTATTTCCTGTACGACTCCCGTTGATGACGAACAGTTCTACGTGACACAGCGAGTTCTGCGGACCAACACCGAGGGCGTGACACCAAGCTTTCCATCCGGGATACTTATGAGATCCAAGGAATTGTGTCTTTTCGTCTCTAGCCGAAGATCCCTCCTCCTTGAATCTCTCCTCATTCCTTTGCCCTTGTCGTATTGCCAACCCACGTTCGCTTAGGCTTCTCAACAAGAAAAAGAAAAGGAGCCATAACCCAATAGTAAAGACAGACTTGAATAAGAGGCAAATCAAAATGCTTCCAATCATTCTCCTCACCTCTCTCCTCGCCACGGCCGTTGCGGCTGATGATCACCCGGCTGGCCACGCCGATGGAGCCAAGTTGGCTCAGACAACCTCCTCCCTGTGGACGACCATATACTTGACCGACGGCGTCACGGCGACCATGGTTTTGCCCATTCCTGCCTCCACTGCTGCTGGTAAGTTTATACTTGTTTTTGGCCCCCCTGATTCCCTGGTGTTGCTTCTACTCTCGGGCGAGAGCTTGACGTGTAGGATAGTTCAAAAAAAAAAAAAAAAAAAAAAAAAGAGCTGACCAGAAAACCCGCACAGCAACCTCATCAGTCTCCTCCGCGCCGCCGGCCCCGCCACCGCCGCCCCCGCCAGCGGTCACTCCTCCCATCTTGAGCCCTCCGCCACTGGCCAGTCCTACCTTGGCCAAGCCGACCATCGTCACCGCCGTGCCACCTACGGTCGTCACTGCGGCGGCTGGACAGGTGCTCTGCGACGGGTCGCTTATGGGCATGGCTGTTGCCTGTGGGTTGGGCCTGCTGGCTTTGTAAACTTTTTTCTTCTTCTCAGGGACACTGTCACTTGAGGTGGAATGATGCGAGGAGACTTGCTTGGGTGTAGGGAGAAAAGCGATGAAGAAAGTGCTCAATCATGCTCCTTGTGGACTTTTTTTTTTCATACATGTAGCTGAAAAAAGATTTAGTAGAAATTTTGATAAAAGGATTGCCGTGTTATAATCCCACTTTCGAGAACCAAGCTCTGCTATCTTCAAACATAGCTTAGACAAACCTTGGCAGTCAGGTGAACGTATGTTCTTCTGAGAAAACGCAGCACACCAAATAATACGCCTTGGTAAATCTCCAAACCCCATCTTTCCACCCTTGATTCACCGTCCCTCGCCGGTCCTCGATCTGTTCCGTCAAGGAACGTAACGGCAAAGACGAACGTCTCTGCAGAACTTCTCCTCGCCAGTTCATCCCCACCCCGGACATATCTAGCCTGGAATTCACAAATTCTGCGCCTTAAATTTTGGGTTAAAAGCGTTGTCAGCGTTGTTGTGAACGGTGAACATGCCCCAGGCTGCTCCATTCGAGACTGTATCTCTTGATGCTGGGCCCCTCAACGCCATCATTGCGGGGGACTCGTTGGTCATATAGTCGACAGCATCCCATCTTTATGTGGCAGTTAGCCACACACTCGAGGTCAACGTGCGGGAGCCAACAGGCCCACATGCACTCGAGTCTCTTGAGAAGCGGCATACGCCCGAGCCATCGGGCACGCTGCCTCAAGAGACGTGTGCACACCCCGCTCTCTCTCTCTGCGTTTGCACTACTTTTTTTGACAAGGTGGGTATCTATCACCAACTCGCGGCTTTGGCAACTTCACGCAGCGACGGCAACCTGGGCGGGCGTCTCCTCCTCCTTCTCCTTTTCGGGCTCCGGCTCAGGCTCCGTCTTGTGCAGGTTCTCGACCTCGTAGATGACGCGGATCATGAGGCTGCAGCTGGGACAAACGGCGATGTCGGTCTCGCTGTCTTGCAGGTCGGCCAGGGCGATCTCGAAGCGGTCGCCGCAGGGGCACGGGTAGTGGTAGATCTGGAGGGTTTCGTCGTACGTCATGTCCTCGATCTCGACTTCGTCGTAGACGGAGATTTCTTCCTCGTCGGCCATTTTTTTTCTTTCTCTTTTTGGTGATGTCTGGGTTCCCTTATTTTTAGATTCCTTGCAAAACCAAAATGAGTGCTTCCTCAGGCGGTTTCTTGTCGTTGTTCTTGTTTCTACTCGTACTGTTTGTGGGAAAGATGGTTTGTCGCAATCGCAATGACAAAAGAATTTTGGCGGGGGGAAAGTGACTGGGATGCAAAAAAAATGTACATTTGCACAGCGGGGCTAGGCGAGTGGCAAGGCACCTTGTCCATGGATCCAACTGCGGGAATCAGATGGGGTACTATACTACCCAGTAAGCATCCTATACTCAGAGTACCTGAAAGTCAATGATAAAGTCGTCATCATATATAACACACCACAGATGGAATTCACTACCAATTTTATAAGAAAGTATGGAGATTGCAATCGTAGTTATCACTGCATCTAAAGCATATGTCTAGAGTACCTCTTTGACAGGCATGCAAGGCGTGCATAGGGAAAGACCCCAGTTACATTTACTTTTTGTAGGTACCTTGCAGAGGTGGTCGGAGATTGGGGTCGGAGCCGAAGCGCATCAAAGCTGAGTTGTTTTCAATTTACACATAAGAAGTAGGTAAGCATTTACATGCAACGCAACTACCTACTACTTGTATGTAAGATATCAGATACTTACCAGGTACCTCATGTACCTGGAACCATAAGACTGCAATCTTCCATTCACACGTCCAAATTGACCCTACCCATTTATAGTAGGATCATCTGGCTTTTGAAAAGTAATTGCTCAGTCGCGGCGCCTCCAAAACATGGAGATTACGAGGCCAACACGCCTACAGGCATGCGACCTCGATCCCTCTAAAAGGCTTACCCGCCGGGCAGGCATAAGCAAGACCAGCTCGCAAAGAGCCCCTTCTTCTACCACGATCATGGAAACAAAATCAACAAAACCACCAATCCCAACGCAAAACCCACCAGCAAAAGCAGCAGTGACCACAACAAACCCAACCACCACCGACGGCCAACCATCACCCGTCGCAGCCAGCAACGACATGCAACCGCAGCTCGACCGCATCGCCGCCTCGTCGCGCACCGCGTTCGAGAAGAAGGTTTGGTCGCTGCTCTGCCAGATCCCGAGCGGCAGCGTGTCGACGTACGGCATCATGTCGGCGCACCTGGGCTCGTCGCCGCGCGCCGTCGGCAACGCCCTCCGCCGCAACCCCTTCGCCCCCGAGGTGCCCTGTCACCGCGTCGTCGCCACGGGCGGTGCACTGGGCGGGTTCAAGGGTAAATGGCCCCGCGACGGCGAGGGCATCACGCTGGACGAGAAGAGGCTGCTGCTAAGGCGTGAAGGGGTCAGGTTTGACGACGCTGGCGCCAGGGTCTTGGGGACGCCGTTTTCGGGGTTTCGGTAGTGCTATGGTGCTTTCTTTTTTTTTTTTTTTTTTTTTTTTTTTTTTTTTTTTGAAGCATTACGACTTATTCATAATGAAAAGAAGGAGCATAGAGGTACCCAAGAAATTGGGTCCAGTAGATCAGCTCTTCCGGGGCATTATCACCCAGTTAACATGGCCAAATTTAAGAGTATTCTTCCTCAATATAACCTGTCATTGTTGCAACTCAATCTCAAGTCCTCAAAGGAAAGGACATTTTCCAGCCCTCCGACTAGCTCATCATTATGCCTTTCATTCTACTTCTTCTCCTTCTTTTCCCTCCTTCTTTTTCGAGACTCCACGTGCAGCTCATCGACTCGCCCAATACGGAATATTCTTCTTGTATAAGTCAACAACAGGGTTAGGGGTCAATCCAATCTGCCGTGAATGGCCTAGACCAACCTCGTAACGTACATTTCGAAGAGGCAATGCTCTTTTGGAATTTCAGCATACTTTGTTATTGTAAATATCCCACAGCGTCTTAGTGACCAAATAATGCCATTTTGGAAAGTATGATTGTTGTTCATTGGTTAATGACAAACTTCGACCATGGCTCAGTCGTGTCCATAAGCCCAAAGATCACCAGTTCCCATAGGCATGAAGCAAGCAATTTGTACATTCATTCATTCATTAACCTCGATGACTGACATAGTTACCGCGTAAAGCATCAAACAATATTGCATCATCATAAAAGTCGAGCAGCAGCAACGCCCACACGTCACCTCCCATCATACATCCGTACTCCCCTCATCCCGCCCAGTAAAGACCTTGTATAGCCTGCGACTGAGAGCCTGCCCGATGGTCCGATCAGAAAAGGCGCCGTCCTTGTTGGTACTCTTGCGGCACCCCTCGAGCATCAGCGGGCCTCGGGATTCAAAGCCACCGACGAGCTGAGAAACAGTGGGATATTCAGCAGCGATGCCGTATGCGATGGCGGGCGTCACGCGCGTCATCTGCTGCAGCATTCGCACATAGGCATCCCCCGCATCATCGCCCGTCCGCACCTGGCCCGTGTCCATGCAAAAGGCCGCACGATCGTTGGTTGCATCCCGGCTGCGACGGTACGGGATCGTCGATATGTGTTGTGTGAAAACAGATATCCACTGGGAAAGTGAAGGATAGTGTTAGTTGAGAGCTTGATGACACGATTAGGGGTATATCAAAAGGATTCTGGTGTAAAATACCTGGGCAGTCTCCAACTCAGTATCAACGTGGTGAATGAGGGCGCTATGTATGACTTGAAGCCGCATCAATGCATCCTCTATAATGCCCTCTTCCACGTAGACTGGGGTCTTCTTTTGTTTGGCCGGTTTCCTCCGCCGTTGTGAGCCCTGAGAACCTTCGGCATGAGCAGACGGCGCAGGTACCTGTGCTGCAAGACTGCGGACGCCAGCAGCGAACTGTCGGTTTTGAATTGTGCGGTTGCTTCTCATCCACTTCGGCATGCCCTCAATCAGGTATATGAGCTTTGAGCCTGGAAAATGAGTTTGCATACGGCTGACATGATCTTCAAGCGTTGGAATTGCTATGTAATCATTATCGGCATCTTCATCGGCGTCAGGGACCTGGTCACCAGCGTCACCTCGCGCGAGCTCCACGAACTCAGCGGCGGGCATCAACACCATGACATGCTCTTCCTTCTCCAGACGCAAAGGAACAGGCTCCCACCGCTCTGCCTCGTCGTTGTACACAGCCGTAACCTTCCTGCGCCACCGGACAGTGTTACTGACCGGGGTACTGCTGGTTAAAGTATTGACTTGGAGATCCTTGAGCAGAGTCTCGACCTGTAACTTGATTCTAGGGTTTAAGCCGCTGGGAAGATCAACAATCATCTCGGGTGTGGATTGTTTCTTATCCGTTCGGATCTTGTTGACCTCTGCGAGCGCTTTTGCACGCTCCTTTTCGAGTTTCTTTTCTACCCTTGCCTGTTCCACCTCTAACCTCTTACGCTCCGACTCTGCCTTGCGCGCAGCGGCCTTGTCTTGCTTTTCAAGTGCTCTTTCCGCTGCAGCGACCCCACTACCGGTAGTGGTAGAATTTACGGCCGTCATATTACTGCCTGGCTTGGACCTTGATGCAACAGGTCTTTTCCTAGGCGGCGGTGATTTTGAAGTTTGTCTGACAATGGCGCGACAACCTTTGCTCAAAGAAGGATACCTGGCATCAAGACTTGCTTTTACCTTGGCCGCAATGTCTGTTACATCAGGCAAGGAATCATCAGACGCAAGGGAGGCGAGACTATCGCCATCCGAGTCCAAGAGACTGATCACTTCAGAGTGTGCCTTGGCTAGCTTTCGGGTGGTCGGAAGGGCTACTGGCGAACTGAGAACATTTTCTCTAGGCCCGAGGGAGACTTCGGGCATGGAGCTAGATATAGGATCCCATGCTGTCGGTCTTCTTGGGGAACGACATGCGGCTTTTGGTGGTGGGGATTTCAAGGGCTGGAGCGGGCTGCTACTTGCGAACGGATCCTGAAAACTTGAGGGCTGCAGTGGTATACTCTCTTTAGATTGTGCTCCTGACGGTTTGATATTCTCCTTTCGGTGCACTACCTGCGGGGAACTAGCGAACGGGTCATCGTCGTCAGGCAGGACAGTGGCGCGGCCTTTGCCCTTATTTCGAACAGGGACTTGGTCGGGAGAGCTTGTAAACTCAATAGGATCAAGTGCAGATGCCCTTTGCTGCCGTAACAAGTGTTGACGATCGGCTCTTGTTCCTGCGGTACTCGTAACAGAGGTTGAGGACTTGGCAAGAACCTCACTGCTACCGGCGACACGTGCTCTCTTGACAGCACGATCTTCGGATCCGGCATCATATGATAGATCTATCGTTGTCTCGAAGTCATCCGAGTAGAGTAGTATTTCTTGGCTTCGCTGTAGTAAATCAATGGAACGCTTCGTTGCCACAGCCGATACGGATGACTTAGAGGGCTGTGCGGGGGGAGACCCTGAACCGGTCAGCCGGTTGGCCAATGTTGAATGATCACATTTGTTTTCTGCTTGGTTTCTGAGTGAATTCAGGACTGATGGCGAAGTTGTCGGCAAATTTATAGCATTGGGTGGTGACGATGGCTCCGAACTCGACAGCAGGTCAATCACATCTGCAGGCATTATGGTATCCTATCACAGTGTGAAGGGTCGCTTTGCTGGAGACGAAGCATTGATTGCAGTAGGTCTGTCAGGTGTGCAGGTTGTTTGCCCTGGCGAGCAAGCATGCAAACCTAAGCAAATTAGCAGGGCAGAAAGATGAAAGTAACAAATCAAAAGAAGTTCCAAAATAGTGTCGAGCAGCCTGTGTCAGCACGACGATGTCATCTTGAATCTACCCCAGCTACCCTGCCTTTGAGAAGAGTTTGGAATTGGGACGTGGCGCGACGGAGTGTCACGACTTGAGCGCGTGGGTCACGTGATATGATACGGCTACAGTCAGGTGACCATCATCAGTTCCTTCTTTTTGAGTAGTTGTGGTCAGTCGCAATTTCTCCTGTTTATGTTGTTCAATGCTAATAACTAGGGAGACTAGAGGCTCCATGTTCACATTCAGACATGGCTACGGGGGTTTTGCTACCGAGCTTTCGTTACAGATCTGCAAACCATTGCCGAATCTTCTTCTCCTTGGAAGCTCCAGAATTGACTAGAAGACTTGGCCACGTAACTGCTGCATGAAGGATACGGACATACGGTCACAACACAGAACAAGAAATTGAGACCATGGGGAACATAGTGGGTGGTTTTTTTCCACTTTGCCTCAGCCCGTCACTCTCTCTTCTCCTATCTCGTTGTAGTGCATTGACCTTTTCCGTTGATGAACCGTGACTGCAAAAGTTTTGGGTAGTGATCCGGCCTTGAATTTGCAAACTCAACCCCTGAAGAATTAATAGGGGTTCTTCTCTCTCTCTCTCTCTCTTCCTATAGATCAAGGTGCTGCCTTGCTGCTTACATTCGTCTGATTATAGTGGCGTTTGGGCACGACCACAATGTATTAAACCTTCAATCGACCATCCTCATGCCTGTTGCGGTCGAGTTAGAAAGAGGGGAAAACCAAATGCTACTTCAAACTCCTGGAGTATCGTCTCATAACAAGTGTACAAACAACTGGCCAGTGAGCTTTGTACATGGCCTAGTTGGAAGGATGCTACCCTGGATGGTGATGGATTGTGATTTATTACTTGGCATGTGCTACCACATTTGCGCGTCACCTGGTCAGGGCGAATAGGGGGACCAAAACGGTTCTCTTTGCGAATAGGGGGACTTGGGTGGGAGAGAACAAACATAACCCCACCCCCGAGAACTTCCCAGACATGTCTCCGTGTTGGAATCATCTCAACTCGCACTACCCCGCCTGCCATCTCAACGATAATCAGAGGGTGTTGGGTGAGGGGGGGGATCGGGGGGTTCACTTTTGGACCTGATAGATAAGCTGAAGGACAGCCGCACCCCGCGCCAATGATGAAACAAGATGGGATGAACGGCAAAGGGCATCACAAAGGGATGTAACGCAAAGTATTCTGTACGGAGATATTTTTTCTTTTTTCTTTCTTCTTTTCTTTCTAAGTGGTCAAAAAAAATGGCAACGCTCGTGGATGCAGATCAATGAGGTTGCACGAGGTCAAAGTCATGGTGCGCCCCGTTGTCAAAGCGAAATGTTTACAGGCTAGGATATGTGGGATAAACAAAAAAGAGAGAAAAACGCGATGGGCTATTTGTATTTGTAATGTCATGGCGCGCTGATTGATTGCAAGCGTCAAAGCGTACGATTCAGAGTGAGAAACAAACAGAAATAAAAAGGGGGCTTCTTGTATATATTCCAGTCCCGAATTTTATTGTACTGTTACGTACATATAATATGTACCATCGATGAATATAGTAAGTAGTACAATAGATGAGTTTACTGTACGTGTATGTATGTAGCCTTATTCTGAGAGACACGGCACATGAAGTTGGGGTAGAGGTAAGTGGTTTGTATGAGCCCCACCACACCCAACGAATATCAGTAGACGGTACGAGGTCACCTTCCATGCCACCTGCCAGACCCTGACTGATGGGAATTAGTATGTGGGCTGAAAGACAAACGCTGTGCGAGAGCCTAGCCCTATGTAGTAAATAGCAAGGAAACTTAGTCCACTACGACTATTTTTGTACGGTAGCACTGGGCTAGCTGGTAATTATTCATGACAACAGTCATTCAACAAGATGTAGTTGTGGGTAATCATTTTCGAGTCAGTGGGAAAACAGCCCTTGTGTAGTAGGTATTGCTGTGACGGAAAGCGGGATGTGAGTGTGGCTGGAGTACCTACTCAGTACTTACGAACCAGCTTCCTAGGTAGGGACCTTAGGCTTGCTCGGCTTTTTAGGCTGCATGCGTGAAGTAGAATTTTTTTGCGCTAGTAATTCAACCAGTCTAAGTTCGCTACGGGAAGACTTGCCAATTGCAAATGCATGCATCCGTCTTAGTGGTCAAAGTCAGGCTATCCATGTTGAGGCAGGTAGGTAGGTAGGTAGAATACTACCTGTAACTAACAAAGGCTAATTACGTACCTTACCTACCCATCTCAGTCAGCGCACACAGCTTGACATATACCGGCATGTTCCTGCGACCTATAGTGAAATTCCACTATTTGACATATACCTACCTCGGTACGGAAAATATGCTACGAATTAGACATCAGACGGTTGAGACGCGTCCCATATCCCATGTAACCTACAGGGCTGGCCGTTTGACGTACAGGCGCAGTTAGTATTTACGCCACAATCCTTGGTTACAGCCAGAATGGCTGTTGTCTCGAGCAGCAATTATTGCTTCCTCCCTCTGATTGTCCCCAAATCCGGGCAAGCTTGAACTTTTTTTTCTGTTGAATGCACTGTAATTCGGCGCCCCCCTTTACTCCTGTAACGACATCAACCAGAATGTGACCGGCCTCAATAGCATGAACAATAATCGAATCCATCTGTGTCTAATTGATTGTAATCGGTGGTTCGGAAGACATTCTATATGCGGCAGATGACACTGTTTCCCGTTTCACCATGTACTGACATGGCAGGCCTCAGCCACATTTCACTCGACCTAGAGAGGTTCCCTTCAAAAACACACGGTGCACAAGAGAGATCTTGGTTGTTAAACCCCTCTCTGCTCCTAAAACAATATCCTTCGGCACTTCACTTGAATGAAACATCGCTGTACAGTGCGGTGGGTGAAGACTGGGGCCGTGGGGATGCCGGTCCGGATTCTTGTGCTCCGTACCGGCTAGTTTCCTTCAGTTTAATGCTGATGCCGCCGCATCTGTCTAGTCAAGTTTAGTCTAGCTTTGCTTAGAAAAAAACTTGGATTTCTTTACTTCTTGCCATCCCATCTTCTGACCCACGGAAGAGCAGCCGTAATCAGTCCAAGTTGATATTTCCCTGTTCTTTTGGTTCCTAGTGGCCAAGGTCTGTTATGCATAATTTATGCGATTTTGTACAAACGACCAGAGACAGGATGCGATTTGACCGATTGTCGTAAGGGATAACTCGGGGAAAGTACTGCCGCCGTATACCATACCCATTTCATCAATGTAAATAAGGTTCCTTGGGAACCTACCTAGGTACCCGTGGTACGCTCGGCTTCCTACCTGAGTGTTTATTTGGTAGTTAATGACAGCTCAACCAGGAAACCTAAGCCAACATCACGCAATCTTGTCATCACATCCTGGCGCCTAAAAAACAAACATGTACCTAATTATACCTACATGTCGCGAGCGACTTAATAGTCTTTCACTGCTAGCGATTGGCAAAAACAGGATGGATGTGCAAACATGATATGCATTCCGATTCGAGTAAGGAAAGCATACTAAAGACGCGAAAGTACTCCGCAGCTTCGTAAAAAAACTAAAAAAACAAAACCAGAACAAGGGTTAAGAGGTGGGCTTGGGGCAAACTGGCACACAGACCGCACGGCTAGATAAACCGGGAGTCAAAGCGCAAACTTATTCTTCTGATTTGCGGATGATCCTATTTGTAAGTGGATTGTGGGCTGGGGCTCTCCCCCGGCCTTCGAGAACGTGCCAACGTGGTGATTGCCTAGCGGTTTACCGGGCCTTTGCAAGCGAAGAGGGTGGTGGAGCAAAGGATGAACGAGAGACAGAGAGAGGAAAAAAAAAAAAAAAAAAAAAAATTATGTACCTACGGGTAAAGTGGAAGGATCAATAAAATAAATCTTCGCAATAAAAAAAAAGACAGGAAAGAAAAGAAAAGGAATGTAAGTAAGATGAAAAGAAAAAGAGAGGAATAAAAAAGGGGGCAAAAAGCACTATGAAAACGCTCCAAAATAAATGGAAGTGGCTTATGACACAACAAACGAGATATTGGAAGTTGACGCTTGGGCCCCAAACTCGGACAGGGCCTTTTCTTGAACCCGATCTACCCAGAAACAGCCCAAGATTGGAGCGCTGGAAGACGGGGAGAGAGAAGGGGAGAAAAAAAAAATCACGAAGAAACAGCCGGATACTACGCCCGGTTCGCGGCGCTTTTCTAGTTCGCTACCAACCTCTGATGCCACCCACCTTACGTCGGTCTAGAATCGTGGAGGAACCAACTGCAGACGTGAACTGATCGTTTACTCGCTGGTTCGAAGTAGACCAAAAAGTGCGCGCGAATACTACAGGAGAAACAGGAAATGGTTGGGTGGTATTAGCAGGAAAAGAAAAAGAAGAAGAAAAAAGACACTTTCGATCAAGGTTGTGCTGTGCCTGCAACCCTCCCTTGCCTCCTTCCCTCCCCATGTTTCCCTGGTGGAAAGCGTCCCGCGTGGTTGGGCAACCAAGTCAAGCAAAAACATCAATCGTACGGTGGATATTTCTTTAGCGGCGTGCCAGGTGTGGGGCAGTTGTCTTTTGCTCCATCAAGCCTTTGATTAGGAGAGGGGCGGCACCATGTAAACCCCTGAGCAGCATGGCCCCAAAATGGTACCGCGCATGTGCAAAAGAGGAAGAGATTGAAGGGTCTGGCTGTCATTTGCGGAAAAATCGTATGCAAATGCCACTGGTGGTAGGAGGCAGTACTTCGTATGTGGTTTCGTCTGCTGTACTGTACAGTAAAACGGGAGGATTGGGACTTGCTGCCCTACAAGGTGGTGGTATAAGCCTACCAAGCTACCTAGGTACTTACTTACATGTACATGCATCTCAGGTTCTTACTTGGTAGCTAGCATGCATATTAAGCCCCAGGACTGCCCACAGTTTGTTCTTGTTAGACTTTCTGTCATCAAGTACAATTATGAATGCAGGTATTGAATTGATATCAGCGTTAGGCCAAACGCCACGAGCCACACGCCAGCGTCTGACCCCACGCAACTGTCATACATGCAGGCTGTCGCATTAACGTCCCAAACAAGGTTAGGTGAACGCCCATCGTCTCCATTTATCCACAACCTCGATGGCTGACAAGAGTCAAACGTCGTGAGTGAAAGGTGAAGGCTTGCTGACAGACAGACAGTTAGCACATACTGTACTCGCTTGACCGCTGTCAAAAGTCGAAAGGACGTTAGGGTGGGAATAATCCTTAATTGTTCTTGGTGAGGCAAGGCTAAGTACCTGCGATACAAGTTGGAGCGAGGATTGAAGAGGGGAGGGGGAAAGAGAATGGGAAAAAAAGGGGACCTCACTTTGTGGAGCACCAAGTTGTGGCAGGCATCTGGCTGTATTATCTGCTTTATTTGTTTACTTTGCCTACCTAGGTAGGGAGGAACATGCGGACATTGATCCTAAATCCACGGCCTTCTTACTTCTCTTTTGTGATTCTAGAGTCTATTTGTAACTATCTACAGGTATTACGGGAAGGAACCGAATCTGGAACACCAGTTTCTATCGACCGAACATTTTCTTGCAGTGTTGATCTACCAAGTACAGTACAACCATCTGGGGCTCCTTTTTTCTTCTCTTTTTCTTTCTTCTTTTTTTTGTGATAAATCCTCCAGAGCAACGATCCTCCAGCCCTGGTTGTGGGCGGGGCGAGGTCCTTGGGGGCCCAAGCATTGATCGCCGCGTAGTCGGGGACGCTTGTCCCAAAAGAGAAGACCAACGACTGGAGACGACAGCCTTTTTGATTCTGAACTTTAATTTGCCAGTACCTCTGCTACCCCTGTCATCTTTAATGAATGAAATACAGGCACGGGTTGTCGCATCTGAAGTGGGTGACCTGTGAGTGGCCTGTACCCGCCCAATTGTGTTGTGCTCCGCTGTGCCTGTGCCTGTGCCGTTGCATGGTCGGGTCCGTTTTTTAATGTGTGGTGTGGTGTGTTTACCGATGCAGGACCGCACGCACGCACGCCAACATTGCTCCCGCTCCACGCTACCAGTTACACTGCCTTGTCTGCTTTGTGCTGTGCTGCCTCAACCCGCCGCGTTCACCCGCGCCAACACTTTTTTTTTTGTTATTTTTTTTCTTCGATGATTTGTTCGTCGCGCGCGCACTGAGACCGAACCAGAAAAAGCTCACATCCCGAAGGCTAACGGCTTCGCGCACAGGACTCGAGAGCGGAGAACCCGGGACTGCCTAGGGTTTGGGCTATCAATTAACCTGGGGTCTGCACTCAGTCTTTTTTCGTGTTCCTGACTGCCCGTCCAGCACATATGCGATCGCCGGCTTTAGGAGGGTAAGAAAACTTATTCTCTCCAGATTTTCCTGGAAATTTATCAATTTCAAGTCTTTGTTTTTGCTGATGGAACGCTCAAACCTTGCTTACAACTTAGACTCTGAAAATCCTCGGCGCTATTCTACCGCCTCGACGCCCACTGGCCCCAGCTATAGTGGTAGCACAGTAATTGCCCCTGGGCCTTAGATTACAAGCGAACCAAACCAAACCAGCGCCGCCGCTCGTCTTTTCGCCAGCAACCCGGGACAATAAAAGGGACACATGGAGTCCCCTTTCTCGCCCGGCACGCCGGGCGCGGCCAGTTCACCACCAAACTCGCCGCCAGGACCGACATCGTATCAACGACCACTCAGCGCGATGGTGCGATCTGCCCCGAGAAGCAATAGTCGCCTCAGCACTAGCAGCAAACTCGGTGGCGGAAGTAGGGCTTCCGATGATGATGCGAGGACATCTGTCAGAGTCGGTGAGTTTGGCAGTCCAAATTTTACGTCTGGCTGGGATCACGCAGTGAGATCAGCGACAAGGCTGCTGCATTGCGATAATCGAGAACAATGTTCAACCGTAATGGAGAAGGCGGAGATGCTGACGGTTCGATGGTGCATACAGCTGTTAGGATTCGACCGCCATTAAAACCGACGGATCCAGGCTTCGACTTGATCCCGCAAAGATTCCAGCGGTCTATGGTCCAGGTGACATCAAACACGAGCCTTACCATCGATGCACCACAAGGGAGAAAACTTTTCGTCTTTGATCGTGTTTTTGGCCCAGAAATCAACCAGGAGGGAATATGGGACTATTTGGCGGACAGTGTCAACGCCTTCGTTCAAGGCTACAATGTGTCCCTTTTGGCTTACGGCCAGTCGGGTGCCGGCAAGTCGTACACCATGGGAACGGCCGTTCCAACCGACCAGGACGATTTAGAATTGACAGGTAAGTCGTCCAATCTGGTCCTCCGCCCCTTTGCCCGTGAATATTCAGCTTGCAGGCCGGCCATTTCCCTGCATGGAGCTACTGCATCAGTCAGGAGAGTAGTAGACATCGAGGTCTAGGTTGGAGTCTTGGAGACGCGGGGGAAACACGCGATTCCACCATTGCTTGCAGATTCAGCTCGTATTTTATGAGTCTTTCTTGCTAACGCCGAGGTATCTAGGCGTCATTCCTCGCGCCGCAACTGCGTTGTTCGAGAAGCTTGATGGTACTGGCCTCAGCAAAGCCGGTAGCAATCCAAACCGAGGCTCTATGTCACAGCTTCGCACACCTTCGAGGTACAATGCAGCACCGATTCCATCGCGGAATGGGGAAAAGAACTGGTCACTCAGAGCTACCTATGTCGAGATCTACAACGAACAATTACGAGACCTGCTACTACCGGAAAATATACCCACACACGAAAGGAGTGCTGTGACGATCCGCGAAGATGTAAAGGGCAACATCATCCTTACGGGACTTCGACAGGTGGAAATCAACTCGGTCGAAGATCTGATGAACGCGCTCAGTGTCGGATCCGCCCTCAGGCAAACGGATGCGACAGCCATAAATGCACGGTCGTCGCGATCACACGCGGTGTTCTCGTTGAATCTCGTGCAACGGAACAAGAAGTCGACACCAGCTGCTGAGAAGCGAATGTCGATGCCTGTGGAGTCCGGAAACGAGACGTTTGTGACGACTGACAGCAAACTACACTTTGTTGATTTGGCCGGAAGCGAAAGACTCAAAAACACGGGTGCACAGGGTGAACGAGCCAAGGAGGGAATCTCAATCAACGCTGGACTTGCTGCCCTGGGCAAGGTTATATCACAGTTGTCATCACGGCAGGCGGGGGCTCACGTGTCGTACCGTGACTCCCGCCTGACAAGGTTGCTTCAGGACTCGCTTGGAGGAAACGCCATCACTTACATGATCGCTTGTGTTACGCCTGCAGAATTTCATCTGAGCGAAACGCTAAATACCGTCCAATACGCACAAAGAGCCCGAGCGATCCAGAGTAAGCCGCGGATCCAGCAGGTGGAGGAGGGTGACAAACAAGCCATAATAGACCGCCTCAAAGCGGAAGTGGCGTTTTTGCGCGACCAGATTCGGAGCTCGGAGCGTAGCGATGTGGACAGACGCATCCTTGCCACTGGTGAGAGGTCCGAGCGGCCGGGTGAGCGTGAGGTCGAGCTGCAGAACCAGCTACTGGATTTCCAGGAAAATTACAGTAGTCTGAGCCAGCGGCACGCAAAACTGATTGCTGAGATGGCCAAGGCTCGCGAAAGCGAACAGGATCAGCTGGCATTGGAGGAGAGCCTTGGTGACAGTGCAACGGCACGTCTCAACCGCTCCAACAGTTTCGCACAAGCTGTTGAGCAGGTCGTGCTTGAATACGAAAAGACGATACAGTCTCTGGAACAGTCTCTCGCCAGCACTCGTGCAACCTTGGCTAGTACCGAGACAAGCCTGCTGGAGAAGGAAACCAAGTGCGCTTATGTGGAAACTATTAGTAACCAGCTACAGCTGCGACTTCAGAAAATGATGG
Source organism: Pyricularia grisea (assembly GCF_004355905.1). NCBI lineage: Eukaryota > Fungi > Ascomycota > Sordariomycetes > Magnaporthales > Pyriculariaceae > Pyricularia > Pyricularia grisea. The sequence continues at coordinate 1,808,983 of NC_044973.1, read as the reverse complement.
ACCGCGAGAACAGCACAGAGAGTTATTTGCACGAGTTGGAATCCAAACTCGATGGCCACACCTCTGGCGAGGAGAAGAACGCCGCCATCGTGATTGAACTCCGCAAGGAGATTGCACGCGTTCGTGAGGCTGAAACCACCGCGGAAGAGTACATTACAACCTTGGAGGAGCGGCTGGCCGAGGCTGACCAAGATGCGGAGCTGATGCAGCGTGAGATTGACCGCCTCGAGCAAGTTATCGAGCGTCAACGCAGCCTGGGGAAGCTGGATTCGCTTTTATACGAACTGGACCATGTCAAACAGGAAGTTGAGCCAGAGGCAGAGATAGCGAATGGCGGCGCTAGCCGTCGCGCTGCTAGCCGCTCCTTCTCAAACCACTCTCGGAGTCATAGCCACGTGAGCCGCCACAGCCAAAAGGAGGATGCCATCCCGGAGGATGAAGAGGATCCATCGGATCACAAGATAGGCACCATACAAGAGGATGACCGGGAGCGGGCCGCTCACGAGGAAGCTGCCGCTGCTGGTGGCAAGTCAGCCAAGTCAAACGGCCTGGCCGCATCACCAATGGACAAGGAGAATGTGCCTTCCAGTCCCGCACAGACAAGGTTTATGGCCGATAAGCTCGATACTGTCTCACGAGAGCTTGTCGATCTGCGTGTGGAGCATGAAGCAACAGTGAACGATTATGAGATGCTGCAAGCCAAGTATGAAGAGGCTTTGAGGGCCATGGCAGAGTTGCAGGATGCTGTGGATGAGGCTCGGCACCCCCAGCCCCGGGACTCGATTATATCCATAACATCGCAGCACACACGGCCTTCGTCTTATCTCTCTGACGCACGGTCCAGCATGACCAAGGATGGAAAGCACTGGTCACGCTCGCTCTCGTCCGAGCTTTCCTCGGCGATGCAGACCCCGACCTCTGTTGCTGATGGATCGGACGCTGAGACGCTCGTACAAAAGCCCACGGACACTCCGTCTGAAAGCAGCAAATTCCATGATGCCTCCGTCCCTAGTCCAGTTGACGTTCCCGCCACTCGTGCTGATCAATCCGATGCTCTACACTCGCGGTCATCGTCAGACGCGAACCTCAGAGCCGAGCTTGAGCGCCTCCAAGCGTTGGCCGCCGAGAAGGCGGCAGCGGAGCAAAGGCTCGTTGAAAAGTACTCTCAATTAGAAAAGCAGCACAGCGACGCTCTCGACATCGTGGAGGAGCTCCGGACCGAAGTGGCCAAGGTTCAGGCCGAAGCTGCCGACCCATCGTCGCCTCGGACAAGCTCACCTCTGATTCGCCGCAAGTCTAATCAGAACGTCATGATGGTCGACCGCGCCCACCGCTCCTTCGCCTCTCTTCGTAACATTGCTACGGAGAACTTCGAAGATAATCCCGACGTGATGCAGAACTTCACCATCAACCTCGAGGCTGCTATGCACGAACTTCACACTCGATCTGAGAGGATACAGCAGCTTGAGGCCGATGTCACGGCCGCAAAGAAAGAGATGGAGACTAAGATGACCATCATTTCCGGCCTGACTCGCGAGAGGTCTAGTTTGAAGAGCTCCCCTATGGACATTTCGGTTATTTCGACTCTGAGGGACCAGCTGGAGAAGAACGAGAAGGAGAGGAAGCAGATGCAGGAGGCTCACTTGGCCCGCGAGCTCCAGCTGCAGTCCCAACTCGACTCGCTACGTGCCGAGGTTGAGACTGCCAAGACCAAGCGGACGTCGGACGCGACGGAGGTGGCCGACACGGCTTCTTCTCACGAAGGCAAGGTTGCAGAGCTGCAGGCCAACCTGGCCGAATGGGAGGAGAAACACAGGAAGACTCTAGAGTCGATGCAGACAACCGAGCAGGAGATGAGGAAGACTATCGGGGACCTTGAGGCCCAACTGGCTGCAATCCCTGCCCCTGATCCGGCCAAGGAGGAGGAGACTAAGGAGGCAGAGCTCAAGCAGCAAAACCTCGTCACCGCCCTACAGACGGAAATTGATGAGTACAAGTCCATCATCAGCAACAACGCAGCAAAGGTCGCTGAGCTTGAGCAAGGCCACGCTGCCACAAAGGAGCTACTCGAGCAGGCATCTAAATCACGTGAACTGGCAACGGCTGAGTTGGACCTCCATCAGCAGCTTGTCTCCAAGCTTGAGGCCCAGATTGAGGAGCATGAGCAGTCAGTCAAGCAATATCAGGAGGAGCTAGCCGCTATCCAGGACAACCACATCAAGGAGCTCGAGAGCGTCAAGGCTATTTCCAAGCAGGAGCAAGACGAAGCCATTGAGAGACTAACAGCAGAGCACTCCGAGAACGTTAAGGTCCTCGAGAGCGAGCTTACGGAAGCCCGAGAGGACCTGATGAAGGTCGCAACTCAGGTGGCCTTTGCGCTTGGCCTCGACGTGAGTGTGGAGAAGATCACAGATCGCATTGAGGATCTCATCGCGGACCAGAAAGCGCTCTCACATGAGCAGCAAAAGACTGCCAACCTCGAGAAGACGACCCAGGAGCTTACCACCATCAACGACACCCTTATGCGTGAGCTGGAGGCTGTCAAGTCAACACTGGCAGACCTGCTCACCAACCCTGGCGAGCCGTTGACGAGTCCCTACCCTAGCGTGCATGAACAGCTTTCGGCTGTGAGGAAACGCATGGGCGAGCTTGATGCTAAGAACAAAAAGAACTCTCGCTTGGTGGAAGAGCTCGAGGACCAACTCCAGTCCAACTTTGATCAGGCCCAGATCGCCACGAACCGTTTCTCCACGCTGCAGACGGAGCAGCAGTCGCGGGTTGAGGAGGCCAATGCTGCCAGGATCAAGGTACAAAGCGAGCTTGACACAATCAAGGAGGAGTACGCAGCACTCCAGGTAAGAGTCATTCAAACCCTCCCGTTCTATTTTTGAGCCTCAATACTAACAGTTTGGAAAAACTAGGCCAAATTCGAAGGTGTCATTCCGAATGACGTCCAGCGATCAAACTCGATCACGTCTGGTCTGCGCAAGAGCGGCTCTGTGGCCTCTTTGCCTTCACCACCGCCTGCCATTCCCTTGCCACCACTGCCGGGAACTACCAGCAGCTCGCCACCTAATGTTCCCGGCATTCCCGCTACACCGACGGGGGCGAGGCCACCAAGCAAAGATCTTGCCATCTCGATGCAAATTCAACAGGACCAAGAGGCTAGGATCCGAACCATTGAGAAGCATTTGACGGCCGAGAAGCAGCTGACTGCAACGCTCGAAGAAGCTCTGACCGACCTCGAGGACCAGTCCAAGAAGGTCAAGGCCGACTGCGACGCTTGGCGACGCCGCTGCAATGAGCTCGAAACAGAAATGAAGGAGCTCAAGGAGAAGCCGCAGCCCGACAACCGATGGAGCCTGCACCAGGTGGAGGAGGAGCGCCGCAAGAGGCGTGATGCTGAGCTTGCTAACGCAAGGCTCGAGGAGCGCATGAATGCCATCTCCAAGAAGAACAAGAAGAAGGGCAGCCTCAACTGCTTCTAGGCGCGTGCGGTTGTTGCCGGCCTAGGAGTTTTGTTAGTCATGGCTTTGGCTCTGATGGGCGTTGTCGCCATGGTGAGACCGGACGTTGTGCTGCTTTGTTCGGCTTTTCTTCCGACATTTTCGGAGTACTTCAGGACCCCGCCCCCGGAGGATACCTTGCCGTGGTATCTCTGGGGGCTACGACAGTGTTGAGCTAATGTTTGTTAATTTATTTTACCGCCCGAGACGACTAAGCGGTGCATCTGGGAGGAACTTTTTTCTTCGCCGTGTCTTTTTATTGCTCACGCCTTCCATTCTACATTTTTCAATTCATGAGATACCTCTTTTACGTGGCTTCTTGTTCTTTTTTATTTTATTTGGTTTGGTCACTTTGAACCCCTTTAGCACGCTTGTTATCTATCTACCTTTATGAGCAAAGAAGAATGCGGGTATGTCTGCCCCTAGCTTGTGTTTAGGTTTATATCCAAATAACATATGGTGAGGAGTTTTTGTTTGCGACATTTGCTTGACCTGTTATAATGAATACATGTTTTGATTTACTGTTTGCCTCATTCAAATGCTTAACATGATCAAGTCTTATTTTGAAGCTCATGCCTGTTCGCATTCCGTCTTGCCATGTGTCAGTCTCTTGGCTTGATCTTACGCGGCCATGGTTTCAGCGGTCATCTTCTAATCTAGCGAGGCAAGCGACGCTCAAAGCCGAAAGTGGTTTGGTATGCGAGTGCAGCGACGAGAAACCCTGGATGAACCAACAAAGGCGGGCGGGCCATATTACAACACATCAGAAATGGCGCATACGTGCATAAAGTACTCCGTAACTGCCCACCGACATTTCAGTAACTAGGTATACAGGCGCCAACATTGGTTCCGAGTGCAAGCCTTGCAAAAATCTCACCGTGCCTCTGCCCCCGTGACAGCAGGAATGTGTTGGCAAGGCTGGGTATAAGACGAATGAATGGAATCAAAGCCGACCGATTGGATACTCGGACTTCTGACATTTGTCGTTCTTCAAACTTTTAACCCAAACTTGATGTGGAATTCTGCAAGGTATTGGATCATAGTTTGAAGGGCGAGCCTAAAGCAAAACGGGTCCAATGGCGTCAAGGACCATGGGCCTACGGCAGACATGCGGGGGACTCGTAGGCTGCACCAATTCCCTAGGTTGTGATGGAAGATTTTTATGGTTTATGATTTATGGAGTGCACGAGGAAATTTGATAAAAGAAGGCAAGCTCGATCTGGATATTCATCCGCTGTAGTACGTAGTATTTGACTTGAGCGCACCTATCCGTGCAAAAACAAATATGGCTGAACAGTCATCCATGCAACCAGGGAGAAAGAGGAAGAGGTCCCTCCCCCTATTAATGAGCCCAGCAGCCTACCAATTGAACACCGGGACGTGGGCGATGAAAACACATTCTCAAAAGCCTGATTGTGTTACAGAGACGACCCAAATGTCTGTCACGAAATGACGAATTTCCAATGGACCCGGTCTTTCTGCCAAGGTGAGTTTGACCTTTGCCGTTCTGGGACCAAGAAAGGGGAGGGGAAAACAGACTAGCTTTGACCGGCTTGTGGGTCAATGAAGAGCAGAAGCATTATCCCAGGGCGGGAACAATATTAATAAATACCTCGTAATAATCTTTGTTTTCCCACTCACTGGACAGGGACAAACGATGCTCGGCTTGGCCCAGTCCCTTTATTTTATTTTATTTTATTTAATTTGTTCAGTTCATGACATGAAGATCCCTTTTTCTGTACACGAGTGATGATCTCTTATTTTAAGGGACAGGTGAAGGGAAGATCTTTTCCCACAAGGATCTGCTGTCGCGTGCTCCAGATTGTTTGATACGACAGTGTTAGTATTGGCCGAGTAACTAACTCTATTTTTGGGAGGGTTTCGATCATCACACACAAGGCCGCGTGTTCCCTAGATTTTCGTGTGATAATCATCATGCTTGGTGAAATTGAGCGTTTATGAGCATGTTGTAGGCAGTGTGCTCAACAATCATAAAAATTTAAAATAAAAACATAAATAAAAGAAAATGACACAAAAATGTGAGATAATACCAATTTTGTCGACTATTCTGACTAACCTACAATGGAATATTGTGGTTTCTTGTTATGAAAACCAAGGCATTCGGAAAATCGCTTATCGTTGAATGCAACATGACCAGTTGCTGACGCTTATGTACATTCGCTTATTCAGTGAAAGTGAATTTGCATCTTGGAATCGCCTCAGGTCATGTCATGACGACTGAACTGGCAAGATTGCACGCGACAGTCTGGAGTAAGTAAGTAATCGGCTTTTGAAATCACAGCTACAGCAGTAGATAAGAAAGGGAAGAGAAAACAACCCGTTATTGGCAGGTTTTGGCTACGAAAATTGAACACACTGTGTACAAGTACCTCTTTCTATGACGCTGTTGGAAGTCCGCCTTAGCCTGTAGGATATCGGCATTTTATTCTATGAGGGAAGCTTGGCTGGTTTGTACAAGAGTCTTGGCTGGTCCTTGGCTGTCCACCAACTTGGTAATTTTTTTTCTTTTGTCCAATTTCGTCCCAACGCATCGACGTGGGTTCGGGGTCCCAGAAAGAAAAAATCAAACAAAGGGTAGGTTGGCCAACCTAGGACAGGACAAGCAACATGGCACGCGAGCGACTGCTGTCAAATGTCGGATGATAACGAAGGAGAAAAATAAGACGATATAAAAAATCACACAAATGATTGGATTTCCACCTTCGAAGCAATCACAAACCCTACCACCAAAATAAAAACAAAAGGCCAGCTCAAAAAATCTCGTCCGCAGTCGTTTCGCCTCTTCGTGACGCGAGAGCCGTTGTCCTTTAAAAAAAGGGATGCGGGGATAAGCATCTGAAAATTGACAAAAAGCCCGATCACCCCCCGTCACGAATTGTAGCAGCAGCCTTTATTTGCATAGGTTGCTCGTGTTTGGGCACAACGGTATAGGTTTAGTGTCGCGCGCATTAGCCAATCCTCGTGACTATTTTTTTTTTTTTTTCCTTTGTTCCCTCATGCTTCCACGTCAAGCAATGTCGTCAAGGTATGGGCCACGCAAGGTACCATTGCCGCCGCTACCGTAGTAGAAGCTAAAATCCAGCTTTATCTCGGAATGTGGGATCAAACGCCCCACGGGTAAGCGGCACTCAAGCGAGGCTCAAAAAATGTAAGCAGGGGGCTTCCATGTGGGGTACCACCAAGCCATCCGAGTTTGCTTTCCTGAGTCTTGGGACTTCTGGGCTTTTGCTGGGCAACTTTCCCATAATTTTTTTTTTTTTTTTTTTGTGCTCATTAATGCCCATTCGGAATGAGGGGGGTTCCTAGCAGAGCGCTACAGGACTGTCATCCCTGAATTAAGGTTTTTTTTTTTTTTTTTTTTTTTTTTTTTGGTTTTCCTGCACATTTGCTACTAACTAACAATTCTGACTTTTTTTTTTTTTTTTCAATTAGGGACGAGGTGAAAATTTGTCCCGGGAATTGCTGACTGACAGAACGGTAGATCGGCACATTCGTGAGCTGACTGCTTCTGCCAATCCTCCTATGCCGGCGGCAAGATGCAGTAGTGTTAGTTGAGAATGCACGTACTGTGGATGCTGAACTGGTCCTGTCCATGACGCAGCAAAATTCTATATGCCTCCCAAATCCTCTGTAGAGGAATGAGGGCCGAGGGCGAATCGGGTCGGTCGGCGTCTCTTACTGTGCCGTAGTGGGGGCGGGCCAAGATGGATTTGGAGAAAGGACGCGTGGACAGTGACCAGGTAAGGTCTGGGCGGCGCTACCGGGCACACAGTAGGAATGTTAGTAGCCAGCTTGCCCAGCATACGTACCTCCTTGGCCAATACTCTAGCTAAACAGAAAGCAGAGGCTGAATGTGAAGAATATTGGCGTAGCTACTCGATACGGATTTCCTAAATAAAATAATGTTCAATGAATTACGGTCGGATCTGATCATATATCTAGGCACACAACAAGAATGGTTGAACTTTAAGTTGCAGAACTGTCCAGGTTAAACTTCAAGATGGAAATGAACGAACTAGATAAGCTCAGAGGATTGAACCATCGAAAGCAAGTTACTGTCGGTCAGTATAGGTACCTAGGTGCACAAACAAAAGAGAAAACTGTTTAATAGTCAATCTCCAGAAAGCGATTGGATGACAGGCCCATACTGCATGGAAATCAGGGATACTCTCGCGACCGGGCCAAGCCTAACTCAACATCCGTTCGTTCCTTTTTCTCCAGGACCCACATAAGTCGTTTTGACCGACTTGATTTCCCTTCCCAGTTACATTTATTTTCCCCTTTCCTTTTTAGTGTCATCGGTGGCTGATTCGACCAGCTATGTTTTAGATAGCGACGGGGTTACGTAGGTACCTTAAAAAAGAACGTAGGTAGGTTCAGTAGACTAATACGCAATGACGATGGGCTGTGTAAATAAATTAGTCTAATGCCGCAGGGCTCGGGGGATGGCAGTAAATGCAGCCCAGCAGGGAGAAGCGCGAACGGCTAACCGGCAAACCAAGGCGCCAGGGGCTACGTAGTAAAAAATGTTGGATGTTTGTTTGGGACTTTTCAATCACCTGGTGCATCTTTCCTGCTGCCTTGACTGCCCCAAATTATGTGAGTACCTGCCGTGTCACAGTGCGGACTTGGTGTTAGATACAATGGAAGGGGGGCTTTTGGGGGGGGGGAGGGGGCGGGTTGCAACAGGCACTGAAAGAGGTCAAGCGCTCAAATCCCCTGCTCCCCGTTTTTTTTATATTTATTTTTTTTATTTTTGTGGAAAGTACCATGCACTCTACCGGTAAATGGTCTGGAAGCAAACGTTAATTACTGCATATCAAAATGAAGCATGGTACCCCCCGGTCACAAGAAATAAAAAAAAAAAGACGGATCGGTTTGCGGGCGGGCAATGACCTAGATTGACGTGATGCGAGTCGACGCAAGCCTCGTCAACTACTCCTTTCCCATCTGCCATGTTTCGTTCCGAATTTCCAAAGGGGCTTGTGAGGCTGGGCTGAGTCTAGGTCCGCATGATAGATACCATATTTGGAGGGGGCAATGATGTACACTTTGACGGTGATGTTGTATGCGATTCTTGCCAATGTGGCTATGGTACCTACCTAGGTAAGGTACCTACCAGGTCCTTTGGGTATAGAAGACAGATGGCTACCCACTCCCGATACTGTGCGTACGATATGTAAAAGTCACCTCTAGGTAAGGTACCTTACCTTACCATTCCCTCCCTCCAACTCACCTTTTATTCGGGATCCGCACCACATCTCTCTTTCCCGCCTTGGCTGCTCCGCTGGCTTGACGGGGATAAGATCTTGGCGTTCTGGTCGTTTCAAGGGCTCCCTGGGCGACTTTAGTAAAAAGCCAACGCTTCCGCACCCTGAATCTGGCAGCAAGATACATCTACCTTATTCTTAGTTCGTCCTATGGTCTATTAGTTCCCGCACCCGAAGAAAAAGGCACGAGGACCACCCCTACCTACTCTCAGACCTACTACCTCTTGACAGCCCGTATCTACAACACTTGCGCGGCATTAGATTGGTCTCGAACGGGAAGGAGTGATCCGCCTACAGAAACCCATTTGACTCGGCCGCCTTGCTGTTTTTGACATTGTATATTGGGGAGGATCACCTTGTCTCGTTTTCTCTTTTGAGATATCCCCGAACCCTTCCTAGATTTGATCGTCACGCGACAGCTAGTTGGAACTTGTTTTCACCCTTTCGCCCCATTTTGCGTGGCATGTCACTCCTTTGACCACCATTGATATCAGCAGCCCAGCAAGCCTATTCATTGTCCTGTTTCACCTCGTCATATACCTTTTTGTCTTTTCTACTCGTTTTGTTGATACCCCCTTCAGCGACATTCTCGGGCGAAATCAGCTAGCTACGTTTGTAGCACCCCAACTGGCCTCACCTACCTACCTACCAACCAAACCTCGACCCACACAGGGCAACTTTCTGAACGCACACCTGGATCTACCGGCTTTTAGTGCCTTTACCAGGTGAAGGAAACCAGAAGATCCCTCCTGGCTTCCTACACATTCAACAATCCGCCACAATGAAATTCGCAAAGAGTCTCGCCCTTCTGTTACCTTTACTGCAGGTCACAGCAGCACTTCCACAACCAGACCAGCCGCAGTCAGGAAAGGTGTTGCGAGCAGAAGAGTCCGCGGCAGCACCAGCAGCACCAAAAGCACAACTGCAGCAGAAGAAGGTAACAGAACAGAAGAAAGAGGACCCAGAGGAGAAGAAGACAGACAACAAGTACTTCCACGAGCCCGGTGGCGATGAGGTTCTCGGCCACTACGATATTCGGTACTTTAAGGAACTAGTCCCGTACGAGGAGCACCGGCCAGCATTGCGACACTTGATTCGCAGCTATTTGACCGTCTTCAGAGAGCTCGGTATCGAGACGTGGATCGCCCATGGCACGCTTCTCGGCTGGTGGTGGAACGGGCGCATCATGCCTTGGGATTACGACCTCGACGTTCAGGTGTCAAGCGCAACCCTTTACTACCTAGGAAAGCATTACAACAGGACCACCCACGAGTACTCGTACGTCGATCCCGTTGACGGTCAGACGCGCAACAAGACGTATCTACTGGACATCAACCCACACCACATCGAGCGGGATCGTAATGACGGTATGAACGTCATCGATGCGCGCTGGATCGACATGTCTAATGGCATGTTCGTCGACATTACCGGACTGGCTGAGCGTGAGCCTGGAAAGAGCCCGGGAATCTGGAGCTGCAAGAACTACCACCGATACCGAACCCGCGACCTGTACCCGATGCGAGAGTCCGAGTTCGAAGGTGTGCCGGCCACTATTCCGTATAGCTTCGATCGTATTCTTACTGAAGAGTATGGCGTTAAAAGCTTGGTAACTACCGAGTACATGGGGTAAGTTTCAGTAAAGCTTGTGACGGATAGATGAAGCGATCGAATTCATACTGACCTGCTCATCTCATAGTCATCGCTGGGAACCTGATCTCAAGGAATGGATCCGGGTGCAGCAGGGGCAACCCTAGATTTTCAAAGCGGATACCTTACATCCGCGTACTTGACTGTAGGGGGACAAACCTCCCTCTTTTTTGCCGAGCGCATTCTCAACCCAATATACGGCCTACGCTGGGCCTCTCCAACCAGCGTCGCTACCGAAGCGAAACACCATGACCTGGGATCAGGCACACCCACAATATCGACGTGGAATTTGTCCTCATAGATGGGAACAGCTACGTCGAGCCAAGGGATGGAATAGTCACCAGATGCGAGCGTCAGATCTCCATCTTGGCTGAGTAAACGGCGTCAACTGAACATGAGCATTTACATGGCGTTAATTTTTTGTTGGATCTGTCACCAACCGGTTCTTTCATCAGCATCAAACCGAATGCATCACAGAGAACAGTATGGATATAGCATTTGCATACTCTATTTTTTTAACTTTTTGTTTCTAATTTCTTTTGTCCATGGGGACTCTGATTCGGGCGTATTTAGCGTCTTGCGTGCCGGTCGGGGTGGATTGTCTGTATATATTTATTTTCCTATTCAGAGAACGAGGATATACGTACATTATCTTCAAGGGTTTCTTGCTGGCGTCATTTAAATACTTTCTGCATGTGGTCAAGGTGATCAACGGGTGCTTGCGGTCCATACATTGCCGTTAATCTACTGGATCCTGAAAATATAGAGACAAACGGGTTCTTTTCAACTCTGTCAAATAAACCACATATAGAACTGATCCACGCCTAGCCCATCACTCCATGAACAGTGTAGCCATTCTTCAGTCACATAATACTAAGGATACTGATATTTTACAGGAGACCAGGTACTGAAAATCTTGTGGTATGAAAGTGCCAGCCATTGCGATACACCCTGATCTGATCATGTATCTGCTATGCTTGTACACTGACTAGTATTCAATCGCTATGCTATAGATGTAGATGCTATTTTAAACTGAATAAACAAAATATGAATTCATAGGTTGTGAGCTTCGAGCGTCCATTATATCGGACTCGTCCACCACGCACAAGCCCTGGCCAAAATGCATGAAACTGTATACTTTATGCTCAGCTTCGACCCTCACCACCGTTCTCGCCATCTCGACCCTCCTGATTCATGCGGCGCATCCGCTCCTCTGCCGCCTTTGCCAGTATCTCCCTCCGACTCAACGAGACGTGCGCGGTGCCCGCCCGCCCGCCACCACCGAGAACAAACTCGCCGCCAGTCCACCCTCCATGGTCCGGCGCGTAGTCCTCGTCGTCTGCGGTTTCGTCAAAGCCGGGCCCGTCGCCGACTGTCCGGCCGCCCTTGGTGCTCCAGTCCTCGGCCTCGACCTCGCGCTCGATGGCGTGGCACAGGTCCCAAAAGTTCCTGTCGTGAGGGCCGTGGACGTTGTGGGCGAGCTCGTGGCACAGCGTCTTGCGGATGGTCTTGTAGTCGCGGTAGCCGTCGCCGGCGTCGGTGCGCAGGCGAAGCTCGATGACCTCGCCCTTGTTGCGGTTCAGACCCAAGGTGCGGCCGACGCCGTCGTGCGACACGTCTGTGTGCGCGGCAGGGTCCATCTCGGTCAGCAGCCCGACGGTGAACTTGCGCCGGCGCATCGACTCCCGTATCCCCCGGTCGTTAGCCACCCGCTCCAGCAGCGCCTGCGACCGCTCCGGCCGTGGGAGGTACGGTAGCGGCCGGATCGAGAGGAATGTGTACACGTCGTCGCCCGGCCGGCTGGCGGTGGTGGTGCGGTGCGGTCTCGCGGCGGCCGAGGGGACAACTCGGGAGCGGCGTTCGCGGCGACGCGCTGCCGACTGCTCGGCGGCGCGCAGGGCGTCGAGCTCCGAGAGTTTGGCGGCCAACAGGCGGAGCTTCTTGCCGGAGAGGGGCGCGAGCGGGGAGCTGCCGTTCTCGCCGGCCTTGACGAGGCCCGTCGGCGGGGGCGCGATGAACTTGTGCGTCGACCAGTTGAAGCTGGGGTTGTCGTCTGGCGTGTCGAAGAAGTCCTCGCAGGCGAGCGTGAGGTCGTCTAGGGTGCCCGCGGCGGGGAGGTTGAAGGTGGTCGACTTGGCGCCGAGGGAGACGGTTATCGGGATCGTGTCGGCTGCATCTGCGTCGGTGTCGGCAACCGGCCTTGAAGGCGGTGCGTCACTGGAGGTGTGTTGGTCAGGGACTTCTGACATGGGTTTTGAATGAGACTGTAGATTGTAGTGAGTCGTTTTCTTTTTGTTGTTGTTTGGTTACGATCCGGACTTGCACTGAGTGTGGATTAATGACGTTTCGACCACTGAAATACGAAATGAGGAAACAGGGAGAGTTGTATGAAATTCGTTACAATATTAGGGAAAGACTTGCTCAAGATTAACAGAGGGAACTAGATGATGTAGATATTTACAAAACACGGCGGAAGAAGTCGCATTAATGGGAGTTTGACAAAAAGTATTCGGAGGCGACGGAAACAAGGGAAGTCGTCATCTCAAGTCAGCCTTAATGGCCCCCCGATATCGATCGAAGGTTCCATGTGCACCCACTGCGCCGGAACTAGGAGCTTTTTGTGCTTTGTCAGCTAGACAGGATTTGTCTTGTTGGTCGGTCATTCGAATCGCCTCCCATCTAGAACTGACTAAAAATGACAAGCGCGGAGACTCCCGACATGCGGCTATTGGGAGTGCACCTGTAGTCTAGATCTATTCTAGATCTAGTACGTTTGTTGGCAGGAAGGAAGCCTCTAAAAGCGCACAGCCTGCCTGAGGTGTATTATGTCGATCTGACTTGCTGGGTGCTAGCTGGTTATTAATAGCTTTCAACTGTGCAGTGTCCCTCAAATCAATCGACAGCTGTTCGACAAATGGTTCGTTTTGAGGAAAGCGTTCCCACAAGCCCCCCTGCTTTACTAATGTAGCCTATTCATCAAGATCCGCAATTGACGTAAGGAAACTGTGGCCAGTGGATCCCCGGGCCGGTCAGCCCCACAGCTCGTGCCTGGCCTGGCTGGCTGTGCTTCTTGCTTGGTGCGTCAGTACAAGGTACCAGTCCAATGAGAAGCTTGTCGCGTTCGTGTCCTCTTCCTTAGAAAGTGCCGGGCAGGGACTCTGTTTAAACAACATCCAAGCTTCGATCTTGCAAACGACCCGGAAATACGATAACATTCAACCTTCCGACATTCATTCCAGGGGGAAAACAAAAAACCCAATTCAATTGATGCGATACCGCTGAGGATAGGCCAGTCCAAACCCGAAGTGATTTCGACTTTGTTCCGCTGCTAAGCGCAGCAACACCACTGCCCAGCATGCTCAACCTCTTCAGAGTCTTAGGTATGAGAGCCACTCTAGCATCAAGAAGTGCGACGCGAATGGCATCACTAACCATCATAAACTACACGCAGGGGATTTCTCCCATTTGGGGTCAATCATGATCCTGATGCATAAGATGACGCAGCTCAATGTATGTTCGACGCGCCCTGTCCCTGGTTAAACCTCAATAGAGCTGCTTCGGTTGGCTGACCCATCTGTTTTCTCTCTCTCTCTTCTACACAGAGCTGCGCTGGTATCTCATTCAAGTCACAATGCCTGTACCTGCTTGTCTACATTACAAGATATCTCGGTATGATGGCTCCCCGAACCTTACGATCACGTTTGGGTTTCCAGACTAGGCAGAGCTGCCAGCTAACCACTTGAACGGTTGCCTTCAGACCTCTTTTCAACATCCAGCGTCTACAACGTCATCTTTAAGATCCTCTTTATTGGCTCCCAAAGCTACATCATCTACTTGATGGCCACGGCTTACAAGCCTACCAACGATCCCAATGTCGACACTTTCCGCGTGCAATACCTCCTCGGCGGCGCCTTCGTGATGGCGATCGTTTTCCCCTATGAGTTCTCCATGTGGGAGATCCTCTGGGCCTTCAGCATCTGGCTCGAATCTGTTGCTATCCTTCCTCAGCTGTTCATGCTGCAGCGCACCGGTGAGGCCGAGACGATCACAACACACTACCTGTTCGCTCTGGGACTGTACCGCGCCCTCTACATTCCCAACTGGATCTGGAGATACTTCACCGAGCCCAATCACAGCGTCGACTACATCGCCGTCGTGGCGGGTATCATCCAAACGATTCTGTACAGTGACTTCTTCTGGATATACTACCAGAAGGTGTGGAAGGGCCAAAAGTTCAAGCTGCCTGTATAATTTGGGTATGACAAATCATCTAGGTGAGGCGTCAGTAGGCTGATTCGGCATATCTCGTCGGACAAATCCGTGGCTGAGTGGGATGGCCTAGCTCGTCACCGGTTTTGCCAACAACTTTGATAAGTGTTTGGGGAATTTTCTTTTGTTTCTTAGACCGCGTGTGCGTGTCGTACGAGATGTACAATAGACCGAGAAGAATTGCGTGGCATCCATGATCAACGCAGCAAGGATCAAGATTTGAAGAGTCGAGCGCAACTAAAGGGAATTTTCGTATAAATGGCGTTTGTGGAAAGGGACAGATTACTGGGCACAGCTGCGCCACATTCTTTGCTACCAATGGCAGGTTAAAAGATCTGGGGAATTTTCTATTTTAGTTTGGCACATAGTCTGATGTTATTGACAAGCAGCTTTCTGTTATGGTTTTTTTTTTTTTTTTTTTTTTTTCACCACGCCACGAGGCCAGCCACTTCGACCAAATCAAATGCATGCCTTCGGCGCTGGGCCAGAAAGTACAATGCGCTCGCAAAAACATGACGTTTCCGGCAATTCATCAGCTGCAACATGATCTCAAGGCGCATTAGACTAAGATTCGTGGGATATCCGCGGGGGGGTTGGGGTGGTTCACTCATCTGTAAATGGCAAGCATTTGAGGGAGGGGGGATGTTTTTTGTTCTCTTCCAACGTTGCCGAAACGTGCATATTGGGATTGCGTGGATTCTTCGCCGCTGCACGGCTTGACCTCGGCTGAAAAACACCGGCCATGTTCGCCGTGATCAAAATGAAAGAAAAAAAAAAAAAAAAAAAAGGTTCGAGCGCCATGACATGAATGATGGGTTGACGCGCTTGTCACCCATCCGAAGTTGTTCAACATGAGACTTTAAACTTGGGCAAAGTTGTATAAGTTGGCCATAGCCCCTAGGCTGGTTTATGGAGGAGGCCCCATGGCCCTTTGCAGTTTTGCTCATCAAATATACCCATTCTTTACTCAAGCCCTTGGGAAAAGGCCCCCGAGAGCATTCACTTGACACCCAGAAACACAGGCGACGACAACAACTCTCGGTTTGCTTGTTAAGCAGGCCCAGATACTACTACTCCCACCTCCACATCTTAACAAACCATCAATATGTTATCACAAGTTTCGAGCAGGACATTGCTCCTGATCCCAATCCTTCTACACCAGGCCTTCACCGTTGCCAACGCCCAGGGAACCAGCAATATGCCACCACTCAACGTGACGGCCATATCGGCCTCAGGGGGAGACTCGACGCTCGAGTGCTGGCAGTTCGGCCCCTTTACGTCGGTGACGGCCCCGGGAGTAAACGACGCCTCGGCGCTGCTACTCACCCAGTCAGCCACGCAGGTCAACTACGCCATGTTTCCAGCAGGCTCGACGGGGGGACTACACCGGTCACCGCGCATGCAGTTCGTCGTCTTTATGACGGGCAGGGCACGCATCACGCTGCCGAACGGCAACGGCACGTACGAGGTCAACGGTGGCGGGAGGGGCTGCATGATCGTGTCGGCAGACACCTCAGACGTTAGCAGACTCGGCCACACCACCGATTACCCCGGCGATACGCCGACCGGGGTCATGCAGGTGCCCATCACCAACGGGAGGCAGGGCTTGGGCAGGTACAAGGTTCTACATCAAGGGAGCTGCACCGAAGAGGAGCTCGGTGGCACCGTCACAACGCCTGCCGACGGCGGTGGTTATATAGATGGTTAGGGACAGGATGGGCCGCGGGCGGAGGATCTTTTTCTCGTTTTTCCTTTGGAGTTGATGGAATGGGATGGGAATGATAATGTTTTCTTCTTTTCTTGGGATGCTTCAGGGCTTGACACAAGCAAGCAATAAGGAACTTGGTGGGGAGTGATTAATGGACAGGCTTGTTCGGAGCAATGGATATTGCTTAGATGGGGCTAGCACACACGGCGTTCCCTCCGTTCTTCGCTGGCCGGATGTTCTCTGTAATGGGATTAGCGGGAGGGAGGAAAACGGAAACATGTTCTTTTTTTTCTTTTGTGATTACCAACGATGACAAGATAGCATCCTGCATTCTGGCGCAACGTATCATAATGCCAAAAGCGCATTCCCCTGTTCAACCTCGCTCTTTGCCAGTGGCTTTGTGTTTCATAATTTGACGATTTGTGAGATGGTGATATGTTGAGAGAAGGAAAGCTAGCGCCCTTGTTTTCCAAGTATCCAGGGCCTTGCTTGTCAGATCAGACGCATTAGTGCGCCCAGAAAGCGGTTGACAGGATGGAGCAGATGGATAGATGCCAGTCGGATGCCTCAAATGATGCGAGTGTCAAAATCACAGTTCTGCAACGCAGTACCTAACGAGTTCCTCCGTAATTCAAGGTCGCATGGTTGTCCTGGTGTCAAGACCAGTGTTGGAAAGGGGTGCAGGATGTCATGGCCGGTTACAAGGTATGTAGGTAGACATCTAACTCCATACCACCTAAGTAGGTAGTCAAGATACAAAGTAGGATTTCAAATCGCTAGCCTATGAGCGAGGAGTGAACCGGAAAACACGATGTCCAAGGCAATATTTTCGGGGAATGGTTTGTTAGTGGTAGGATGTTGTTGCTAAAGGAACTCCAGACGAAGTCCCCGATCGCGAGGATAGGTATGTTATTGCTGGTGAGACTACCCCGTTGTAATAGACTTTCTATTTGCGCAACTGGCAAGAACGCATCTCCGGCTGCATCCCTGTCGGCTCGGCTAATGTTGGATGATCGACTTGGACAGGATGACCAACTTATACTGGTGTCGACATAACGGTTTTATGGGGGGCATATTGGACTAAAATTGACTCGTTGAAAATAATCCCTCGTGGTATAGATTAACTCTTCACCTTGATACAGAATCTCAAAGAGTGATGGAGCCATGCAAGTGATGACGGTATAGCGTTGCACGGCTATCGAACAAGGTCCCGGTTTTTGAATTAGGTTCTGGTTAAGGTAAGGTAAACTCCGAAATGACGAATCACTAGGTAGATTAAGTATAGACAGTTCTAGATTCGAGGCTGCATGCCAGATATGTTGTCGGTTAAAGGTAATAATGTTTGTGTACTGTAATTGGTGAGGGATACTTACTACCTGACTTTACTTTGGCTGAACTGGCTGGTGTTCGTCACGGGCGCAAAGAGGACTGAACCCCGCCCGACCTTGGACTGCCTGCAGTGCGACGGATCGTGAGGCTCTCAAATTGCCGAAGGTGCAAGCAATGCGCAGATCAGGAACATCAGATGGGGTCTGCATGAAAGGACGAGACTCTCGCATCGAAGGTGGTTGTTTTCAATTCGTCTCCAACCCCGGCAACCCACGCCGCATTTGTGTCAATTTACAGGGATCGCACTTTTGAGGGAATGCAGGCAAGGGCAACAACTCAAGCGAGAGTCAAGAACCTATCCATAATCCTAGAGACCTAGTCCGCGCACCTACCTTATTTTACCTCTATTCATTTTGAACCAAGGACCAAAGCTCTCTTTCCCGCCATCGGTGTGTGTGAAGGCAGGACAGGACCCAATAAAAATAGAATAAACAGAAGATTTAGCAACGGCGATCGAGAAGCAACAATGAATAAACCTTTTTTTTTCTTCTTCTTTTTTTCTTGAGGTTACGGCTAATTTTCCGTTCCGACTGCAATTCACAAAACTCTGCTTCACACACCTTGACTTCTCCTACCTGAGATTGTTGAGGAGTTCGGTTGCTTTATTTGCCCTGGCAGCTCACAGTTTACTTCAATGGGGCATACCTTACCTACCTGGGTACCTAAGGTACCTACCTACCTACCTACTCAACCAAAAGTGCAGAGACGGACGACTTGGCTACTATCAAGCCTTCCAAGGGGTTGTTCAATCCAGTGAATCCTTGTCCATCACATTCTTTTTCTCCACGCCGCCCCCACCAGAACCCTGCATTTCTGATATGTGACGCTTGCGGCTCATCTGACTTCCGGCAACCGTAAAATCCATGATCCTCGTCACTGTTCGCCTTGACACAAAGGATAACCTCCAAGGTGTACAACTGACGTGCGAACGACATGTCGTGGGTGACACCATCTCATATCAATAGGCGTTGCAACTACGATGTATCTATATGCCTAAGGTATGGTACCTCAGTACTCGGACAATGCTTGCGCCGACGTGACATGACATGGCATGCCTACCCATCGTTTGTTGTGCCTCCAACGAAAGAGTCAAGATGAGCCGGATCACGAGGAGGAGAGATGTGGCCACAGGAGGTCAGGATCGCTTAAATGCCCAGAGTTTAGGTACGAATCAATGGCGGAGTAGCAGATATCTTTTACTGGGTACCTTAACTGGGCTGTTAAGGTAAGGTACCTACTGTACGGTAGGGTATGAGCGATCTGACCATAATGATTTTACCGGTAGGTGTTAGTTACTGTACCTACCTTACCTACCTTACCTAACCTTACCTGGAACACACCCTTTGATTCCATGCAACCGGATATGGGGCTCCATCCTAGGTACCTAGGTAGCTAGGTGTGATGGAGATGGAACTCACATGCGTCGCCGGCGTTAGTCCTGGCCATATCCACCTCCCTCCACGATCTATCTATTATTCATGCCTTCTTGAGTCACTTTCATGCCTACCTTACCTACCTAGGTACTTCCCTCTTTATTTCCTGGACTCCTGGTTGTTTTGTTTTCCTTGGATTTCCGCCTGTTGATCTTTCTATTTTCCCTTTCTCTTCTTCCATTTTGCCTCATCTTGACCTCTTTGGCGGGACCAAGATGGTTGCTCAATTGTTTGTTCTCGTGCCTGGTTGCAGTTTATAGTTGTTTTTTTCTTCTTCTTTTTTTTCTCTCACTCATCCAACGGCACCTGTCGCGCATCCTAGAACACGATAATCCGAAACGTACCTAGCAAATAAACACTTTCTGGTCTGGCCATCGGATTTCTTTTGCTCGGCTGCATACCACCGGCCATCCGAACTTTTCATTTTATTTTCGGTGTGAAACGAAGTCGACGAACAAACGACCCGTCATGACAACAACAAAAGCAAGGCTGCCGTCGACTCGGCGCCTATTCACTTGCACAGGAACTTTGATTCTTTTTTTTCTGCCCTCAGCGAGCGGCAGCTTATCTTTGGAGCCATTTGCGCAAGACACTACAGAGGCCCATGCACTTGATGTGATATTGGAGAACCCGGCAGCGGCTTTGGCCGAGAACGTGGTAGTCGCTTACAGGAGGATAAGGCCGGAACAAGACGAAGACGAAAATAATACGAGAAAAGAGGTTGTGGAGGCGCTGGATCACGAGAGGATACAGGCATACAGAAGGCGAAATGCTGGCGACATCGATACTTGGGGCAGTAGTAGCACGCCAGATGAGGAAAAGGCCTCCCCAGCGGTAGTGGCAGATCCGCTCATCACTCCTGCACCCGAGCTTCCGCCCTGCCTTTCAGGTCGCAACTCGCTGGGCAGGCGACAAGACAACGGACAGATCCAACAACTGAGCCAGCAACTTGATCAATTGTCGCAACAATCTCGCTCAGTCTCGCAGCAATCACAGCAGTTGTCTCAACAGGTCCAGCAGCTCCAGCAGTCCACCTCGCTGCTCAGTCAACAATTACAGAGCGCACAGGACCAGGCTCGACAGGCGCAAGAATCTGCCAGGCAAGCCAGTGACCAGGCCAGACAGGCCTCAGAATCGGCCCGCCAGGCACAAGACCAAGCAAGTCGAGCGAACGATTCGGCATCGGCCGCGCAGAGAAGCGCTGACAGTGCCGTGTCTGCTGCACAGGCGAGCTTTGCATCCAGCGCCTCGGCGCAGATTGCCTCTAACCTGGCCAGCGTGACGGCCAGCGCAGCTGCTTCGGCCGCGAGCATAATAGCCGCTGCCAGGCAGTCTGCCAGCCAACTCATCGACCAGGCCGCAAGTCAAGTCTCGGATGCACGTGCTGATGCGACTGCAGCTAGGGCTGAGGCTAGCACTCAGATTTCACAAGCTCAAGGTGCCGCAGTTTCTGTGACGCAGGCCGCTCTGGCGGTGGTGGGCACCTTCATCGGCTCATCGTTAATCACGGTCCTGGCCTTTTACTTGATCCTCCGCTACCGTCGGAATAGAATGGAAAAGGACGGGAAGAAGCGTCCTCCCATCTCGTCTCCGCACTCTTTCCGCAAGGAAGCCAGCGGGTTGGGGGCGGCGTACGGGAGCACAGACAACCTAGTCGACCGTGGCGGATACAACAATAATGGTTACCCCAACGATGTAAAGGAGCAGCCATACAAACCTGCAGGCGATGATTTTGGCGGTCGCGACAAGGTTGGCTATCCCGTGCAGCGCAGTAGCAGCACCTATGATGATCCCGTCACCATCAACAACAACAACGCTCCGAGTGCCAGGTTCAGCTTGTTCCCCAAACGGAGCGGACAAGGGCTTGCAGAACCCACAGCCAACCCAACTGGTGGGCCGGAGTCGGCGGTTCCCAGTCTCGATACTTGGTTGAGAGCGGGCCAGGTTAGTCCCTTTGGCACCTTGGCCAAGCCGGTCCCAGCAGCAACGGCGCCGTCATCAGCGGCCCGGAAGAACTCGACCTCTGCATGGCCCCTAGGAGGACCTGCTGCCGCCGATTCCGGGCGTACGGGGCCTGTGATGAAGCCAGGAAACAAGCTGCCATTCCGGGAGAATTGAGCTTTCAGGTATGGGCAATTTTACGACCTTGTTGGCCAGCCGCTCGCCTCGCAAAGAAGAGCAAAGAAATCATCAGTACATTCGCTCCACAAAAGACTATAATTTTCTAAGAAGTAGTGTGTAAACTCTTTTAATCTATCATGACGACAGCGTCGTTTCCCTTCTATCTCTCTCCTCCATCCCCTCTCTTCTGCCTCTTTCAAGACCAAGCGTTGTAACCATTGGGCTTGGCATATCCACAATGCATGAGTCGCTTGATGTCCAATTTTGTTGGGTCTATTTCGTTGCTCTCTTGGTTTTGTTTACCCCATAGCGGACATGTCTCAATTATGATATCCCGGACCGGAGACAGAATATACAGGTCCATGCTCTATGATTCGTTCAATGATATATGTCTGCCGCACTTTTTCTACGTGATTGACCTGACAGTATTGATTGCTCATGGGTGGATGGATGATTCAGAGTTGATACGAACCTCGGTTGCACACGCCAGGTCTTGGAACCTGCGTACGAAGTAAACATTATTCGTGGGAATCTGAGATGGGGTGCACATTAATAGCTCGGTGAACCAATCCGAGCAGTGTCTTCAGGGTGTGAAGATCCTGACTTGGACACTGTCAGTCGTGAACACCTTCAAAAACAGCCTCTAAACCCATGTCACCACCTCGACAGGACAAGCAAACCGCCGCATTCCTTCGTATTTCACGAGCTTACGTACAAGATGATGGGCTGATGAGAGGCGCATCTATCTACCTGGTTGCCCCGCGTTTTTTGAGCATCGACCACCACTTGTTCTGTCTGCGGGGAGTTACATCGCCTCATTTTACTGGCTGCCAACCTGCCCAGTTCAGGTACCACTACCGACTTGGCACTGGGGTTCAACTGTTTGGGGAAGCCCTGCAAGGGCGATTTACGTTATACGCTGTTGAGATGGTGGCCTAGGGGTGGTGTTGTTTTCTGTTCCCTTATACGCGCTGCTTGTACGCGGGCGGTTGGCCTCTCTTTTTTAGTATTTTTCTCTCTGATTTGTTTGCCAATTAAGCGCATTGTGGGTTGCCTTGTTAGGTAAGTGGACCAGACTAGTGTCGATTTGGCGAAGAGTCTATCTTAATGGGGGCTCATCCACATACCTACCTTAGGTTCCTATCTACTCTACTTATCTCACTATGATGTTGTTGATTCGACTTGAGCTCAACGCCCTAATGGCTTCAAGGGTCTCATATACGCATTGACTGGTTATCCCTCAAGCAAGATGCCATTCTTATTTCCCAAACAACCGCTTGAGCATGCCCCTGAAGCTTGATTTCTCGAATGTCCATCACTTACTGGAATGACAGAACCGCGGCTACTACCATGGTGGAGTTGTTGCTGCTTGGCATTTTTACCCCTATTGGAAAAAGAGGATCGAGGATACAGAATCAAGTAATAAGCGACGATGGGGTAACGGGAGAGGTACGCTGAATGAGAAGAAGGGTGGGCAAAAAAAAAAAAAAAACTATATCTTGCAGTTGGTTCCATGGGACTAGCCGACTTGCAGTTTCCCACCTTCGCTTTCTCTCTCGGCTAGCCGTCTTATGCACAACCATAAGACGTAGGCTTATTGGGGTTGAGAATTTAACTATTCTCCCTGTCCACTCCTCAACGGCCGCAAGGACCTTTTATTTTCCTCTGCGTGAGTTAAGACAGGTACAAGTCTTCACACTTCGTCTTTTCAATCTCACGTCATGGTGCGACTTTCAGGCCTCGCCGCCCTTTTGGTGGTGGGCTGCTCGAGCGTGGTGGCTGCCATGGAGTGGAACACATTTGACGGTCCTGGTAAGTCTTTTTGCGTCATTATTCGTGTCTTCTTTTTTTTTTTTCTCTTTCTTTCACTCATTCTCTAAAGATGTCTCTCTCCTCGATATTCATCTTTGCTAATAATACTGACATGAACAAACTCTACGCATCCAAACAGGTTTCCCCTCCTGCTACAATGTCACCGAGGTCAAAGACCCTAAGACGGTCGAGGAGGCCGCCGCCATGGTCAAGGAAGCCGCTGCTGCCGGCAAGCTTGTGCGGGCTGCGGGAAAGGGCCACATGTGGTATGACACGCAGTGCTCAGACGATGAGACGGTCATCATCCGCACCGAGGGCCTGGGCCGCATCTACGACCTGGACCTCGAGGGTGGTTCCGTTATGATCGAGGGCGGTGTCACTTTTTTCACTCTTGCTCGTGAGTTAACAAAAAAAAAACGTCCTTCCATAACTTTGAAGTAGATAAATTAACCACAGAGTAAATTGCATCCATAAAAATGCAGAGTACCTGCACGACAGGGGTGCTTCTGTCAACTACGCCCTCGTGAACTGGAACATCTCTCTTGGCGGCAGCATCGCCATGGGCGCGCACCGCTCGTCCCTGCGCGAGGACGCCATGGTCGGCGCGGCGGCCCAGGAGCTGCACATCATCGACGGCAACGGCGACATCCGCATCGTCAAGCGCGACGCCAGCGACGACGACTGGCTGGCCGCCTCGACCTCGCTCGGCCTGCTGGGAATAATTGCCCGTATCAAGATGAGCGTGTACCCTGACACTAAGCTCTACGCCATGCAGAAGACGTGAGTTTTTTTGTTTTGTTTTGTTTTTTTCTCTTGAGGCTTTTTGCTTGTGTTTCCCTCCGCCAGTTTTGAAAGAGTGGCTTTGAACTGACTCCTTGTCTCTTCTTCTATGTATAGCCTCGAAGAGAATGACGTGTTTGAGGGTGACATCGAGGCCCTGATTGCCCCCTATGCAACTGCCAACCTCTGGTGGTGGCCGCATAAGCGCAAGTTCCACCAGCGCTACTACGACGTCGTCGACATCAACTCGACCACTCAGCAGGCTTTCCAGAACACCTTCTCCGTGACAAAGGTCGAGGCCGAAGCTATCAAGGCCATCTTTAACAGCGGAAAGATTGCCTTTACCAGCAACATGATGTGAGATAAGCAAACACAAAAAAGAAACAAGGCGGTGGTGGTGGTGACTGGAAACCAGAATACTAACAACTTTGATGAAATCCAGCGGCGAAGAAATCCTCTTCAGCCAGTGGGAGAAGCCCAACTTCCGCGAGAAGACGACGCAGGAGCCGCTGAACGAATGGCCCGTGTACGGCTGGAACTACGACGTGCTCATCGGCGGCCTGTACCCGGACCAGACCCCGCAGTGGGAGAACGGCCTGCGCGGCTACACGCTCGAGTTGGCCTTCCCCATGACGCAGGCCAACGCCGTACTCAAGCGCATCCGCGCCCTGTTCGACGAGGAGATACGCAAACTCAAGCCCGTCACCAGCACCTACCGCAGCGGCATCAACATCAAGTTCGGCAAGGCCTACTTTGACTTTTTGGGTCAGGGCACCTACAACACGGCCGACGGAGCCGACTGGTCTCGTGGTGTGATTATGTTTGATTGGCCTTCGGTGAGTTATCAATGAGTTTTCACCTCTTTGTATGCAACGGATACCTTCGCGGGAAAAAAAAAAGCATACCAACTTATTTTCCCCCCTTTTGAAAACCAGTTCCGCCCGACTTGGGGTGACAACAAGCGCTACAACGAAGAGTTCTACCACCGCGTGGCCCAAGTCCTGATCGATGATTTCCCTTGCCGTCCGCACTGGACCAAGAACACTCGCGAGGTTCTGCAGCAAGGAGCCAAGCACCTCGACCCTAACGTGAGTCTGATTTTCTGCCGACCTTTTTTTTTTTTTTTTTTTTTTTTTTTTAGGAGGGTTCTGGTTTCCTCTGCAGGAGATGAACAAATATACATGTAACCCAAGACGATGTGAGCTAACCATACACTTAATTTAAAAAAAAAAAAATAGCACATCGCTCGCTTCAAGACTGTCCGCAAGAAGTTCGACCCCAAGGGAATGTTCAGAAGCGTCGTGGGTGAGATCATTGGCGTCTACTAAAGTGACACCCTACGTTGGCCAAGGGAAAGAGGCGAGCTTGACGGGGAATTTCTTGGTGACAAAACACAGCCTGCTACAGAGCTCTATGTTTGTCTGCTGAGAACTCTCATGACATTTGTTTTGCGCCCTGTATGAAGCCCACTTAGCAAAGTGTTTTGATATAGGTACTTCGACAAGTCATATTTTGATCCCAATTGGCCACATTGTTGCATGTGAGGAAAAAGAATACCCCAAAGTCAGCAAGCACACACCAAGGCAGTTCACATCAAAGGGGCGAAAGATACACATGATAAAAGCGTCCAAATTGAATTAATTATCCGCTATATACATTGACTAATCCCGAAAAGTACAAGACTGAATAAATACGTGGGGTATAGAGAAAAAGACAAGGCTAAAAACAGGCATTAAAGTCCAAAGTTTTCAAGGCAGACTGGTGAAGATGAAGGGTGGTAGAAAAGAAGAAGAAGAAAAAAAGACTCCAAGCGGATGCTGATGGATGCTATCTCAAACCGTTTCTCCTTTTCTTTGCCTCCTTGCGTCTTCTTAATCCTTGAAATGCTTTCAATTCTCTTATATCGTGCTCCTCCTGTTGCATCGCTTGCTCTCGCCAAGAAACTAGAGAAAGTAAGAACAAACAGATGGAGAATCCAAACTAAATACCAGAAAAAGAACTTTGTTTGACAAAGACTTGTAAAATTCAGCTGCATCCCAACGATAGCAGCGGGGTATGCGAGACAAGAACTCAAGAAAATATGTAAATAGAAAGATAGTCGCGGATATGAACATATGTAGAAAAGGGTATCAATGTGACATACGGGTGCAAGTTGATCTAGTCGAACAGCTATGTTTCATCTGTAAAACCGTTTGCTCCGAGCAAAACAATCAAGGAATTGCGTCTATGTATCTTGTGTGCTCTGGTTGGAAACAAGGATAAAGAAAAATAATTGAGACAAAGCAGAGGTTGGTGCGGTGCATGTGTTTTCTGGTTTGTTGTCTGCAATATGTCAGTCAGTGACTGGCAAAGAGTCCTTGCACAGGGGCCCAAGGTTCTCTTCATTCGAGCGCCTCTGAGATCTTTCTAATCTCATCATCTGATAGCGCCCCCATCCAGAGGCAGCGTTCTGTGATGCCTTCTATCGGCTGGAACGTGTACAACGAGCTCGCCTCGAGAAGTCGCAGCAGCGTCTTGATGATGCTGGCAGCACACCTACAACGCTCAAAGTTGACCAACGGGGCGGTCGTAGGGCTGCTAGCGATCTCACTGGGGCGCTGAGCGTTGAACAGGAGATCGTGTGTGTAGATGCCCACAAACGGGATGCATCCCGAGTTTGCGCTCTCGACGTCACCCCCTTCCATCTCGGCCCGGAGGTTGTAAAAGTTACGAGTCGGGCTGACGAGCGCCTCCAGCTGTTGAAGTGTCGTCAGGTCGCTGGCCGGCACCAAGCCCCAAGTGCGCTGCAACTTGGACACCTCGGGACTCGTGAGGGCTATGGCAATCTGCGACATTGTGGCGAAATTGCGGTATCGTCGACAGTGCGCAGCGATGTGGATGAACTTGATTAGGCATCTCGCCCGCTCGTAGAGGTCCTGTGTGAGCACTATCTCGGACACGCACCACTTAACCATAATGTTGAACCGTGCAATCACGACCTCGACGCCGCGTGCGTCTGTGTTGCGCAGAAAATCGACCCACGACCGAGAGTCGCTGTTGTCAGCCTTTTTCCAGCGCATATCAATAAGCTCCTTCCAGTCGATCTCGTTGAGCGCGTCCTTCTCAATCAGAGTAAACTGCTGTGCCAATATCTGCGAGTCGAACGCAAGGACAAAAGGAAGATGCACCGAGAACTTTGAGTTTTGTGGCGCAGCATCCTCAGCATCTGCCTGATCTGACTGGTCTGAGGGCTGCCTCTTGTGTGCGGCCAACGTTGGGGTTATTTCTGGGGAGAGCGGCAGAGGCTTTCGAGGCTCCTGTTTGTCGAATTGGCCGCGGTTTGCTGTGGCTGGCGACATTTTCAGTGCTTGCACCAGTGTTATGGGTGGTGACGGTGGGTGACTCTTGAGTGGGTGGATATTTGTCATGTCACGGTTTGAGAGGCTGGGCTCTGCCACTGGGCGGACAGGCTCGGCCAGTGGGTGGACAGGCAACACTGAGGTCACCGTGTCGCTTCGCTTCCTACCAACCGCATCTTCGACCTCATCAAATTCGCCAGGTAGATCAATAGACATCTCCGAGGACAACTCGCTTTCAGAGTCATCGTCACTATCGCCGTCGTCAAACAGGAATGACTGGGCTTCCAGATTGCCTCTGGTTGGCGAAGAACGAGGGATGGTATCACCAGGCTGAATCTGATTCAGGCTGTTTGTCTTCTCGACAATATCGAATGAAACTTCTCGCTCGCCAGGTACCACTCTAGGTGTCGCAAGGTCATCTTCTTCAAAGATTGACCGATTTGTCCACTCATCATCCTTGATCTCGCCGGGCTGGGAGTCTTCGACTAGACCCCGCTCCAAGATGGGGGTGGACGACAAGGAATCATCAGAATCATCCGAACTTTCCGACAAGAAAGACATCGTGCTATGATGTTCCCGACGGGGAGCTTCGGCGAGAGGTAGAAAGCTGGAGGAGAGATTGTCGGCCAGTACATGCGTGTTATCGTCCTCTGTCTTGTGGTCAACAAGCTGGGAGAGGTGCGTGTCGTCTCCAACATGCTTGTGGCGGTGTTCCTCCTTCTTCTCCTGAGAGTCAAGCTCTTCTTCGCCGCCCCCACGCAATTTTAGAGACCAGTTGCCTAAGAGCTTGGTATTGGGCTTTTTCGGTTCCATGGAAAGCTTGAATGCTTTCTTGTCGTACTTGCCCTCCAGTTTCGCAAGCGCAGATTCAACACCGCCGTTGTCATTTGGATCATCGGGGATTTGTGCTAGTTTGTGGGCTTCGGCCTCGAAAGACGGCCGCATCACAGGCGTGGACGAGTATGTGCTGAAGACCGATGCAGGCTTCTTAGCAGGTTTTTGTGTCATGTCACCCAACGAGAAACCGGCTGTCCTCTCCTGTGAGTAATCATCCGACATGACGTCCACAACATCCACAAAACCGTCGTTATTATCCTGGCCTGGGCTGCGTATGAAGGAGCTGTGGATAGACTCTGTAAAGGTCGTTAAAGACCCTACCGACCGCGACCTACGTAGCTGGTGCTGGTCAAGTTGGCCGACATTGGTAACGCCACGTAGATCACCCCCAGGACGCCTTCTAAGCACGCGCATTGGCTGTGGCAGAGGCGTTATCGGAACTGTATCATCCACAGAGTGCTCGGAAAAGGTTGTGGCATCGAAACTCCCAATGGTGGGTTGAGGAGCCATGCCACTTGTAAAAGAGGCATGGCGTGGCCTCCCAAACGACTGCATAGATCTATACGACCTACTTGATGGTTGACGGAAATGACCACGAACGCCGCTGAGCGGAGGTCGACGCACTGATTGCCGCACGTAGTCGTTTGATGGCCTCGTGGTGTCCATGGATGGTCGCGTGGAATCCTCCGAGGGGCGAGACTGAAGGTTGGAGATGCCGACAGCCTCACTACCAAGTGGAGGTAATGTTTCTTCCGAGTAGGATTGGCGCATCAGCGTATGCCGAAGAATGTACGAGTCTTGGCGGGGAGTTCCCAGACTGTGCCCAGGTGGCGTGTTTGGTGGTGTAGGATCTGCCGCAGAGGCGAAGGAATCCGCAAAAGCTTCAACTGATGGGTTCACCATGGGCAAAGGTGAGAGCAGGGCGCCGGTCATACGTGGTAGGTCGGTTGGTACCGCTGGGACTGTGTCATCGACAATGACAATAGACTTGCTTCCACTTGTGATCGCTTGATCGCTAATGGGACGAAGAAAGGTATCTTCAAGCCCTCCATCCAACGGAATCTCTACATCAAGAGTTGGGCGATCGTCATGCTGGCAGTCTTCCTCCTGTATGCCGCTGATTATTTTTGGAACCGCTTTACCCGTGTTTGCAGCGTCGATGGCAGCGTCTTCGCGCACGGCCTTCTTAAAGTCCTCGGCCACCTCGGCTCCGAGGAGGTCGATGCGTACTGGAGGTCTGACACCGTTCTGGTTTGGCCGAGCTTGTGGTACGATTGCAGTGCCAGGGAGCCTGTTGGTAGTGGCACCGCGGGGGCCAAGGGGAGAAATGTTCAAGAAACTCCCTTGCGTTGGTGATAGGCCCTGGCCTTTAGTGCTGATAGCCCGACGGACGCTGCTTAGCAGCTTGCGCATCCCTTGACCTGACATGGCCGATGCAGATGCCTTCTCCTTTTGTTCATCTACCGGATAAGGTTGGAAGACGGTAGTCTGCCGCGAAACCTCGCCGGAACCGGGCGTGGGAATTTCAACAAATGCTTGTCCTGGTGGAAACATGGCTCCTCTGACGAGGCTTCCCACATACGGATAAGCCATCATGATTTCAGTACTCTTGTATGTTATTTTCTCTCCCGCATTCGGTGAGTGATCCCTTAGCGAATCGGTCAAGCTGCCATTGCGCTTATGCTGCGGAGACTGAGGCCTGACGCGTTTGCCGGTAAGTGCCTTGGGTGTGCTGGCTTTCCGAACCAGTGTGCCCGATAGAGTACTTGGGTCGACAGGGTGAGCTGCAAGGAATTGACCAGCCCCTGGCTGCATGGAAAGAAGGTTCTTGGTCGGGAATGAACAGGACATTGCATCTACACTGCTCACACTGAGGGAAGAAGGTTGCGGCCTCTTGTGGCTGACAGTGAGAGTATCGGGCTGCAAAGGCGTAATCGGCCTATCGTCACGGATGACGGCATCCATGTTGGCGGTGCGTGACACGTCGGGCTGTAAACTCATGTCTCCGGATGTAAAGTGTAGAGAGGGAGAGATGCAGTCAACAGGCCCAAGCTGAGGCGGGTCGTCTCCTATACTTTGAGTCCAGAAGACCGGTGTTAGATCAGCGTTGCGATGTCCAGCGATCCCGCCAGGTATAATCGGCACCTCTGCACCCAGGGATGAGTCGAAGTGAGGACTGTCCCAATATTGTGCGCACACCCTACGCCAACACTTCTTGAGTTCGCCCAAGATCTTAACCTGCACTTTCCTCCCCGGTTGATCTTGACAAAGCTCGCTGACAAAGTCATTGATGAGCTCACAAAACATGGTACGAAGCTGGTAGTCAATGACAAAATCGTCCATGAAGTAGTTGAGGATCCAATGTCGAAGAGCCACAAACGTTCGCACACGAACCACCATACCGGTCTCATCCTCCCTAGCGAGCGCCCATCTGAGTCGGGCTATCAGCATTTTGAGTAGGTCATAGGGCTCGAGGAAGGAACGGAACGTGAGAAAGAAGTCGGAAAGCAACTCGTAGTCCAGGAAGCTCGGAGATGTAATCTCGGCGACCAAGCGAGGTGGTGACGCTGCAGTTACGGCCCCTGTGTGCTGAGAGTAGCGAACAATCGACCGGTCATCGCAAGCAGGCTTGAAGGTCAAATTGTCAAACATGCGTGGCTCGATGACAAGGAAAGTAGAGATGTATGTGGCTCGACGCAGGGGCAAACCGCTCATGGGAATGATCGGAGGACTCCCAGTCGGCGGATGTGACAGAAACGCTCGCGGTATGCTCGGTATACTGATAGGACTGGGTTTCTTGCCCCGTACCGACTCAACTATACTGCGTGGAGTCCGACCTGCAATGGATGTAGAGTCTGATCGTATTTCGGTAGGTGCTCCGTAAGAGGAGCCACGGATGTCTGCTCCGCCCATATGGGTGAATCTAGGCGTTCCCAGCTTCCAGTGTGGGATAGACACATCAAGGACGGGGACAAACCCAGGGATATCCCTGTCCTCAACTGATCTTGGTCTTTGATCATCTTTGGGCTGCGTAATTACTATTTTGAGGCCATCGACTTCTGAATCTGGTGATGCACCTGGGAGGTCAGGGACAGTTGAGTCGGAAACTGCCCGCCGATGCCGTGACCGCCTTGCCGCGAGCAATGTTCTCCTAGCCACGGATGTCGACGGTGTTGGTGGGAGTGTCCATTGGCTGCTGAGTATTTGGGATAGCTTGGATCCGGTCTTTGTGCTATCGGAATCATTTTGGTTCTTCCCAGTTTTGTCCGATGACGCAGCAGAGGGTTTCGATGTGGCCGTTGTTGGCGGTGTCGAAGGGAATACAAAGTTTGGCTGCGGATACCTTTGATGCGCAGGTCGTATCGTAGGCCTAAACAAAATATACAGTGAAAGGAATGCTCCAGTTAGGATGTCTCTGCGCTTCCCTTTCTTCTCGTCAAGCCGACACGCCCCCTCGCATCTATAAAGGAAGAACCACATACCTCAGATAAATGCGTCCATTGTTGCCCACGTTGGCAACGGCAAATTGTCTACCCTCTCGACCCGCCGAGGCCCCGTCCGGTGCAATTTCCGTCTTTTCCTTTATACTTCCCTTTCTCTTCCGCATGTCTCCCCTGTTTTCGTCCTGGCTCTTTCTTTCCGTAACCGGAAGAAGCGAGCGAGGCATCTGGTTTGAAGACAATCGTGGCTTCATCCTGTGGCTTCCTCCGGAACCCTTGTCTCCTGTGGTATCACGGCCCAACCTTGGTGCGGCTTTCTTCGTCCTCATGGCTGTCGTTGTTTCATTAATCGTTGTGTCGTCGCGCCTCTTTGCCGGTGAGAGGGAGCCCGTCCCCAAGTAATCCCGAGAGCCATGCTGCTGCAAAAGGTCAGAGAGACCGCCGGCAGCAGGGCTGAGTGGTGCAGCATATTCGCTGGCCATCTCTGTACGGCTGCCTCGCCCGGTGGCGGGGAGCCAGATGTCGTCGTGGGTGGCGGCAATCGAGTTGCCCGACCTCGGTTGGTCGTTCGCTAATGCCTATTGCATGGGGGCGATTTTTAAACGGCTGCTCAAAGCCGCGAGCGGTTGAATTATCGTCGGAAAGTGGTTCGAGGGGTTTGCCGATTCTCTTTAGGAAACAAGCTTGAATGCACTTGAAGGAGAGAAAGTGATAGTTTGGGGGGCTTGGGCAATCAAAAACAAGACGCTGTTGCTTTGTTGCTTTTCAAGTTCGCTCTATTTTCCTTTTATGGGAGGAGGCACCAGTGAGCGGATGAGCACGGATGCGGAGAAAAAAAAAAGCAGAAGAAAAAGAAATAAAGTAAACAGGGAGACGCAGGAACAAAAAGTGAGGGATAGGAAGGAACTTGAGGGGTCGTTCAGTTCGCAATTGTTTTGTTATGATCCCGTACCTTATGGTATCCCTGGAGCCTCGTCTCGAATGTTGCCTGTGCTCTGTGCTCTGGTGCCACAGGCTGCTCGAGATGCTGGTGCACGCGCGCGCGCAAACACGGCCAGTGTTGGTTGGGATGATGCAAGGCACAGCACCAAAGTGGCCCAGCACAGAACACGTTCGGGGTGAGCGATGCTCCAATCGCGAGACGGTCTCTACTCTCTAGTGTAAAACTGATGGGAGGGCCTAAAGTCCAGGACAAAGCAAAAGTAGTGAGCGGGCGCAGGTTCCACCCGGTAGTTTTAGGTGATGTATCGGAATCGCGTGGGATTGGACTTTTGGTGATGAAAATTAAAATCAAAACCCAATTAGCTTGCGGGGATCGACAAAGATAAACGAACGACTCTGACAATCTCTGGAGCTGTCAGGCTGTATAAGCTCAAATTGTTTACCAGTCAGTCGTCTTTTGGGCTCTGGGTTTTCGACAAGTAGGGCAAGGCCTAACACCTGAGATTCGACAGGACTGGGTTGGGTCACCGAACGATGAAGTGCTGGTTGGGATGGGTGAGATTCAAAATGAGGTACAGTAGATGGGATGGAAACATTTGCTGAACGAACGCATATGGACTCGAACCTGGATGTATGGATGGATGGATGGACTCGTACATGGATGGGGCCTTGACTTGAGCTTGAGGCCTAGGCCTCAAATTATTACAGGGGTATACTATGGATCGGGGCAAGTGAGGAGTACTGTTCCATGGGGCTGTGTGATACATTCATTGCGCGCAGTGTATACCGAGTGACATGCATGCAAACTGATGATTACCTGCTCTTCCAAGTACCCTTCCCCCAGCATGCGTGCCCCGCCAGAGTCCGATAGCTCAGCAAGAGGTCCCCCCAGTGTGAATTTGCGACATACAAAGTCAAAAAACGAATGCGGATCATGAACTATTGATTCTGTCGTTAAGAGTAAACAGCCAAATACTTACCTCCAATGCATCACCTCGGGTGGCTTAGATTGCTTACTCGAGGCTTTTGTGGTCGGCCACTCAAAATATGCGACAAACAGTAAACAGATGTAGAAGGAGAAAAAAAAAAGAAAAAAAAAAGCAAGTAATTTTGCTAGCTAGGCGCATTTTCTAGCTATCCAATTGAGTTTTGATAGACTACCTACCTTAACCAAGAGCAACCCTCCAAAATCCCAGCCCAAGCACGCATTACTTGGTAAGATTTAATTTCTTGGCTGGCCTTGTCCCGATCTTGATTCAAGTCTTATGTTTTCCAGGACAACCAGTACTTCCCTCAATGACGTGTTGGTTGTCTTAACCACACGTTAGCATTTTATTTCTCTGGTTTTGGGGCTGTCATTACCATCAACTTGGATTCCATGCGGTTGGAAGGTGGTAATAGAAGAGGAGTCGAAATGGGGAGTGAGGGGCTAATTGATGATCACTTTTGTCATTGCGCGGGCCACAGCGGAGTAGCCTCTTACGCAGCTCATGTCCTTTTCCCATTATCCCTGCACAGAAAAAGGTCCCAGGTATCGGGGCAGAGTACATATTATAATGGAAGGGAGAATTCTGACTTTGAAAATTAAAAATAAAAAGTTCCTTAAATCAGCAGATGTAGTGCTTCTATTCTGCTTCATTTGAAACGTACAACGGTGCGAAACATTGCACATTCAGCTCACGCTCTTTCTTCCTGTCTGAATGAATTGTTTTTGCTGGGGGAACGGGCAGCATGAACCAACTCATTCGATCGTGCATTGGTCAATCAAAACAGATGAGAAAAAAAAACGGTGCGCACGGGGCTCTCCATGCAAAGCACAAGCTCGTGGCTCACTTTAGCGTGCGCTAGGTTCGTCCCAAGTAATGGATCGCAGTCGATTTTGTGCCTGTGGATAACACTGTCTCCACACCTCATTGAGGTTGGATGGAGGCGGGAGGAGGAACTGATGCCGGTACCAGAAAATTGTCCCGTGCCAGCCACAAAACAAACACCTGTCAGTGGAGGCAATGCCGGCATCAGGATGTATAGGGTAAGGTAACGTAGGTACTAAGTAATATTGAAAGGGATTCGAGTTTCAAAATGGCAACTAGGTCGTTGTGTCTCATCCAAGGCCACTCCAGTGTGTGAGATGTGATCACTTTTTTTTTTTTTTTTTTTTTTTTTTTTTTTTTTTTTTTCCAAATCCACTAGTGACGGGGCCGGGCCTTTCGTACAGTACCTACCAGTTATGCATAGTATGGATATGTATCTTGTTGTTAGCCATGCCACCACAATAAACCCTTCTCCTCAAAACATAGATAGGGAAATTGGTCATCTGTAACGGTCAATTGCCCCAGATTTTCGTCAATGCAAGCCACCACCAACCCAGGTGCATTTCGAGAAGTGTTGGTCCCCGATTTGTCATTTGCATCAACCCGGTAGGTACAACGTCAGATGACCTACCCAAGTACCTTAAGGTACGCATAACCTACTTTACGCATAACCTACCCTTGAGACCCGATGGATCGGGGATCTCGGAACAAAGCCAGCCAGCAGTCCCCAAACCGAACTTTGACACAGAACATTTCTTTTTTTCCTTCCATGTCGAAGCTACAGTAGCGTGCTTCAGATCGCACCGCCCTTGGTCCTCACTAAGCGAGTAGCTGCCCGAGCCATCTCTAGCCCGCGTGCATCTCGCGTGGGAATTCGGTCTCTGCCACCTACCGTGGTGTTACTGACTTTCAGCGCTATTAAAACTTGGCCAAGAATTTACCCGAGATGGAGAGAGATAGATGAGCAGTTGGCAGACAGCTTTTGAGGCATGCAACGTTGTGCCTTGTTCCCGCTCCGATGTTATTCCTTTGAAAAAAAAAACTGAAAAAAAATAAAAATAAAATAAACAAAACTTATGACACAAACAAGCGATACGGAAACTACGGGTGTTTGCCCGTCGAGGCTGCACTAAGGATGGGATGATGTAAAATAGCAAAAGATCAGCTCCCCCCTTGCTCGAGGGTGCGGGAGATGTGCACCGGCAAGACCCAAACGGTAAAAATGTGCAGATGGGACGTGTCTCGCTTGTTTTGACTGATGCTGCTGCTACTCGCTGCTGCTCCTGCTCGCTGTTGCTGCGTTGCTGTTGCGACGGCTGGACTGATTACTTGGAGTATCACCCCGTTCGTCGGCAAAGCCAAATTGACATAAGGATGGTCAGAACCGTTGTTTATTGCCATCATGCAACCTAGTGTGCATCACTCACTATTCCTGATATGGTTCTCTTTTATTTTTGCTGAAGAACAAAATATCGGGCTAAAGTCAGGTTAAAAAAAAAAAAAAAAAAAAAAAGGAAGAATAGAAAAAAACCGAGCGAAAAAGTAAAAACCCAACCAATCCATTCAATCTTGACGTACAATAAATCCATCCCCAGGATAATCCATTCATTGTTACTTGAGGCCTTTGTTGTTGGTCTTTATTACGCAGTACTTTTTAAATTCTTCGGCCTTATTTTCATGCATCTTAGCCTTAACGAAATTAATCCTTACGAAGTATAAACCCTTCTGGTAAATAGTAGATCGAAGACCCGCCGTCGAACCAAAAAGTGCATTCCATTTGTCTCCATATGCCATGCATCTGAGTGACAAACAGATGGTACTAGTGGTCTAAACATGCCGATAAGGGTAAGATCTATTGTCACAACGTCCACAATGCGAGTATTTTGTTTGATCTAGAGTACCTTTTGATGAAACCCCCATCCAGTACATGACAGCGACTCCACTGCCGAGGACGAGTGTCTTTCCCTCCATGGAATTTCTCCACTCTGTCGTTCGCCTTGCAGGATGCATTGCCATTGCCGTTGCACTTACTGTAGGTACACCGTAATGTATGTGGTATGAAAGGGCACACCGCTGGGATGTGCGCTAAAACCTTATTGATTTTTGTGAGCAGTGTCCGTTGACTATCTGCCGCTTGCCAGGGTCTAGGTTCACTAGAGGCACAAAGAGCGGGTCATCCTACCTAGGGGATCAACAGAGTTCTCCACGTTTTGGGTTGCCAAAACGAGCCCTGCCTCGTTGCTACCTAGGTACCTACCTACATACACTTGCTACATCCACTGAGAATGCCCTATTACCTATCTAGTGAATATCCACTTTGATCAGGGTCACAATCGCATCAACTAGCCACCGTTGTTCTCACCGAATCCCCCGAGGGCAGGGTGAGGGTTTATGTAGTAATAGGTATGGGATGGCAGTCGAGTCGTCGACCAGCTTTCCTGGGCCACGAGGCAGTAACTCCTTTTGGAGGATCTCCCCTCCCAATATTTTTTCTTGGTCCCTACTACGTACATCTTGGTATCCCCCACATTACAACGGTAGGTAGTGTACTACTTCGTAGATCTACGAAGTAGCAAACTCTCCCCTTTTGTGTCCCACTTGAATCAAATGAATACGGCCTTGCGTTGTTTTAACTGATACCAGGTCAGTACGTATTCACTACGAAGTACCTACCACTTATGGATAGGCTTCCGGGCATTAGCGTCTTCAGTCACTACTGGTAGTGATATCAAACGAGACCTCGGAATATTATGAACAGGATCTTCGTACGCCACGGTTTTTTTTTTTTTTCTTTTATATATATATTACTCTGGACTCTGTTGGGAGGACTAAATACGTCGGTCGCCGCCGCCCTGGAGCGGATGCCGTCGCCGATGATTTTGTGCGTTTCCGTAGCAATGCAAGGTCGTTTTGAAAAAAAAAAAAAAAAAAAAAAAAAAGACAATGAGATGGTGTCACGCGCGGAGTAATACCCAGGCCCGCCGATATTTTCGGTATGAAATAAGCGCTTAAAAAAAGGTTGCTATCGGCAAACTGTAGTACTCTGGGATGCTCAGCCTCGATGAAGATAGGATGGTGATATATCCGTCTCAATGTTAACAAAGCTTGAATTTTCTGTGGCTCTGAGGCACGTGTTGGTCTGGAGAATGACTATCCCGTGTCCAGCCCCGGGCAAACGGGCTGCCTCTAGCTCTATATACATATAGTGGCATTTTACACGATTGCTTGTCCCAAAGGTGACCCAATGCCCATGTACTAAATGAGATAAACAAGCAAGCCTGTGTGTGTATCACCTTGAGAGCCATCAACGAGTTCTTTATACTAATATGGCATTCAAATACGACTATACGTCACCTAATCCTTAACAGCGCTACAAGCCGCCCGGTGTGTATCATTTACCCAAGAATTCTAGACTAGGTATCTTAATTCTCATTTCCCCTGTACCTCATAACGTGCTTCAATATTGTGGCGTGTTGTTGTTGATCGCCTTTGCCACCTCCTCCGAGAACCAGTCGACAGGGTCGGGCGCCTTGCGTGCCGTCGATGCCAGAGTCAGGACCGTCTTGACGCCCACGTTGACCTTGTCCGTCCCAGTGATGTTGCCTATTGTGTTAACAATCACGTTCAGGTCCTGCGACTCGAACATGCCCGACTCTCCCAGTACTCGGGAAAGCTCCTGAAGGTTCTTGATGGCCGGGATCGCAATCTCGGCGTTGAAAGCCTTCATCATGTCGAGCTGCTGCAGGACCGAACGAACAGACGTCGTGGCCAAAATGAGCAGGCGGTGACCCTAGAGAGAGTGTTAGCGTATGAACCAAAGACGACATTCACTATTTAGAATAGGTAGTAAAAAGAAATAGCATACCTTCGGAGGCAACGCCTTCATGAGCGTCCTCAGAACTTGAACCATCATGTTGCTCATCCTGGGCCCGATAGGGTTCCACTCAATCATCTCTTCAATGTCATCCAGAATGAGCAAGCTCAACGGCGACTTGTAAGCATCAGTGAACACCTTGTGAATCATGTCCTTCTTGCCAACCTCGTCGCGGCACCCAACAAGCATCTCTGCCGTGATCGTCTTGACGAATGGGAAACCAGACTGGATGGCAATGTGGGCCGCCATGGCCGTCTTGCCGCTGCCTTCGGGCCCGTGGAGCAGCACAGACAAGAGGTTCAGCTGCTCGAGGTCGCGGACAGCATCGACGTTTATCATACCATCGCGCAAGATGCTGTCGATGGCAGGCGAGAAGTGGATGATGCCGTGTCGAATAACCGCACCCAGCTTGTCTTCGTCCATGCCAAACGCCGGCTTGACCTCACCCAGCGCGTGCAAGAAGTCATCACGGTTAACCTTCATCTCGGCCACATTGTCAGACACACCTGCCATGGTCCCGACCTTGGTGTGGCGGTTAAAGGCGAAAGATGTGGCCGCCTTGACCAAACCGCTGATCTCGGCACCCGAGAAGTTCTTGGTCATGGCCGCCAGCTCTCGCAGGTCCACATCGGATTCGATGACGTTGTTCTTTACCATCTTGGTCGTGTGAATCTGTAGAATCTTCTCACGACCTGGCTCGTCCGGCAAGCTAATTTCGACTTGCACTTCCAAACGTCCGGGACGTAGTAGCGCATCATCAATCATGTCCTTTCGGTTGGTCATACCGATGAGCAGGATATTGTTGAGCTGGTTGACACCATCGAGCTTGGAGAGCAGCTGGTTGACCACGCTGTCGCCGACACCCGTGCCACCTCCGGAGCCTGATCCACGCTGCTTGCAAACAGCATCTAGCTCGTCGAAGATGATGATATGCAGCCCACTTTCATCACCCTTCTCCGCGTACTCCTTCTCGGCATCCGCAAACATCTTGCGGATGTTCTCTTCCGACTGACCCACGTACTTGTTCAGAACCTCAGGTCCGTTGATAATCTTGGGCTCCCTGGCATTGAGCATCTTGCCAATCTGCCTGGCAATCAAGGTTTTTCCAGTACCGGGAGGGCCGAACAACAGGATACCTTTGACGTGCTGAATTCCTAGCTTTTCGATGAGCTCAGGCGGGAAGATGCGCGAGGCAAAGGCACGACGGAAAATGGTTGCGAACTCATTGTCGAGACCACCAATGCCCATGTCTTCGAACTTGAAGTCTGGCGAAACGATGGCGTTTGAAGCAGCCTTGCGGCTCGACGCCTTGAGTTTGATGCTCGTCTTCGGATCCTTGAAGAAGGTCACGCCAGTCTGGTTGGTCAAAACACCCCGTTTGTTCGGATCCGAGCTCGTCATGGCTGCGTCGCCGGCCGGCTTTTCCGACATGCTCAGGTCCACGAGCGTGACCGTCTTGATTTGGATAGCCAGCGGTATGCTCCTGACGTCCATGAGGATCCGCTGCCCGGGAGCAAACATCTGGTTGGCAAAGGTCGATACCATCATGCGCTGTAGCTCATCCTGATCGTACGCCTCCTCCGTGAACTTGGCCTTTGACGCGAAGCCGACCTCGACATCAATGGCGCCAAGGTACGGTGTGCCACCTCCCAGTGGATCGTATAGTTCACCTTCAAGCTCGTCCATCAGGCCGACCTGCAGCCATGTGCGTTGCGGATCCGAAAGGCTGATGCATCCAGGTGGGAAGCCTGGCGTTGGCCGGGCCATGACAACGTAGTCGCCACGCAGTTGGGGGCCGGTGAGACGGATGTAGTGGTCGCCATCGCGAGAGCTTGGGAAGTCGCTGGGGGAAACGGCGCAACTGTTGGTCGCAGAAAGAGGGGAAGTCAGTTACTCGGGAATATTTTAGATAGTGACAGAAAAGAATACAGCTGTTATTGTGCTTCATACATGTTTGTGAAGATGTAGTTCATCTGCAGTGTCTTGTCCTCCACCTTGGCAAGCCGCAGGCGCACCCGGCGTCCCGACGGGGCGCCGTAGTTATCAGCCGGAGGCGGGCTTCCGTAACCGGAAGGTTGTCTCGGTTGTTGTGATGCCGGGGGAGCGTAGTTGCCGCCACCACCCTGCTGTCCGTATCCCTGGGAACCACCATATCCGCCCTGCGGGCTGTCGTATCGGGCTGAGGGGGGTGCGCCTCCGCCAGGAGGTCGTTGTACCTGCCGGCCAGGGAGGCCGGTGCCTCCTCGTGGGCCCTGCCCAAACAAGTTGTTCCGCATATCCATCGCTGTGTCGTGTTGCTTTTGGTGATGTGGCTGTCGGGGTATTGGTGTATTGCGTTGAAACAGGACCTCGAATGTGGTCGTCAGTTAGGAAGTAAGGTAAGCTAGGAGGTACCTAGTTACCCAAGGTAGCTTGCCGTTTGTTAGGTATGGCGTCGGCGAGAACGGTCTATTCTAGACTAAATTTGTGTCTGAGCAAACAGAAGAAGAAATAAAAGTGTTTAGAGCTCGCACGCAAGCTGTTAAATAAAAAGAAAGGATCCAAAGCCACCTGGATTCTTTGATGCAATGTCGCCTCTTCTCCAATGAGGCATGTTTCGAGATGCTCACCCAGACTGCCCGAGATCAGGCCGTCAAGGTAGTGGTGGCGGAAGCCCCACTATAGATCGCTCTGCGTGGCCTCAACTCCACATTCAGACCCTAACCCGCATTCTGGCATTTGGTGCCGTTTCAGAGTGCTTTAAGGGAATAAATATGAATGTTTTGGCAGGAAGGGATCTTGTGCAATATAAACAAGGCACCTACCTAGTAAGGTAGGTAGGTGTGTAGGTCTTTTAGCTCATGAGAATTTCCGTTTCTCGAATTTTTCCCCCCCTTGAATTTCAACTCAGATCTAGTCAAGGTCACCACGATGCTCATTAGTAGTATGACGTCCAAGACCTGGAGATCAAACAACAATGATGGCTCTCGACTAATCAAAGCCTTCAAACCCATCATCATCACCCTCATCTTTACTTGCTAATGCAGCTGCTTCCTGATTCCTCCTCCTCACCTCGGCAATCATGTCCTCAAGTCTCTTCTGCTCTGCCTTTTCCTCGTCCGTCATCTTAGACACCTTTACAGCCTCCCTCTTGCGCTGCTTCCTCTCCCTCCTTTCTACCCTGGTATCTTCTTGCCCTTGCCGTCCACTCCAAGCCTCGTTCTTTTTCCTCTTCGCGGCGAGCGCAGCGGCCTTGGCGCTTAGTACACCGTTCTTCCTGTCCTCCTCGGCCTGGGCCAGCTCCTCCTGTCGCTTTTTCTCCTTGGCCTTATCCTTGAACGGAATGCTT
Organism: Pyricularia grisea; assembly: GCF_004355905.1. NCBI lineage: Eukaryota > Fungi > Ascomycota > Sordariomycetes > Magnaporthales > Pyriculariaceae > Pyricularia > Pyricularia grisea. Next base: position 1,767,457 of record NC_044973.1, on the reverse strand, counting down.
TCGACATCTATACCGTGACCCAGACTGCGATCTATTCCTGATCCCTTGAGCTCAGGCATCTTTGGCAGGGTCACCAGGCCCCAGCCTTTGGCTGTATCCACCCAGTCAACGTCCGTAATTCTGAATATACTTGTGGCCTTGTGCTCAATATAACTCCTGGCCCAGGACACAAACGCCCTTTGGGATAGCTGAAACACTTCTCTATCCGCAATCGCTTGTTTTCGGACTTTTGCAGCAAACGAATCCACTTCTTGCTCTGAAACCTTGATTTCGGGGTTGGTAAGCGGTGTGATGGGTGTCTTGCGAACCTCCAAGAACCCAACATAGTCTTGCTCGCGACCAGGAAGTAGTAGGGCCACCGCGAGGCCCCTACGACCTGCTCGCCCTGCTCGACCAGCTCTGTGCACGAATGTTTTCGGGTCTGACGGTGGGTCAAACTGAAAGACAACATCGACTTGTGGAATATCGAGACCCCGTGCGGCAACGTCTGTTTTAATTTGTCAGCTCTGCCTTTTTTTTTTTTTAGTTCTGAAAAGGCCCTAGGAAGACATACCTGTAGTGAGAAGGACGGATGGACTCGATGACCCCACAAATCGTTCAAAGCATTTCTCCCTCACTTGAGGCTCTTGCTTTCCATGTAAAGGAATTAATGAAACGTCCTTGGGAAGTAGTGATGCGATGACAGAATGGAAGTATCTGTACAACGTCAGCAGGTAATTTTGGTGGCGATATAATGGATTAGAGTGCCATACTTTACAGCAAAACACGAGGACACGAATATTATCGTCCTCAACGGTGTCGGCTCCACCTTTTTGAGAAACTGAATCAAAGCCGGCCATTTCTGACTGGCAGGTACCGTGAGATACGACATTTGCAAGCTCGCCGGTGTCTTCCTGTCTTCGATGACACCGCCATCTGTGAGCCGCTTGACAGTGACAGCAATGCGCTGCGGATTTCGCAACCCGGCACGCACAAGCTCGCCAACGGCATCCGAGACGCTAGCACTGAACAGTCCGGTTCTCCTCTGCTTGGGCAAGAAGCCTAAGATGCGTTGCAGCTCTTTCTGAAATCCTTGATCGAGCAGGCGATCAGCCTCGTCGAGGACCAGAACCTCAAAGGACGACTGAGGCGTGTGCACATATGGTGAAGAAAGAAGCTCGGCCAGTCTGCCGGGAGTGCCAACGAGGATGTTTGGACTCAGGCGGAGGAAAGTTGATAAGTCTTGTGCAACTTTGACCGTACCTCCGACTAGGAGCTGTGGGATTAGTACTGGAACTGTCGTGTCAGGCCTTTTTTCGTCTCCCTTGAGGAATGACGAAAATTCAGTTGATGGTTCGTGGAAGGATAGTAATGATGACAAAACGCTGTGGATTTGAGTCGCCAGTTCTCGGGTAGGAGAGACAATGATGGCGCCAACATGATGTCGTTTGAGAACATCGTCTCGCCGAAGGATTTTGTCTATGACGGGGACTGTAGAGATTGGGTAAGTAGCTACCCTGCGCTTGATGGTTCATGAGTTGTCCAAGCTAATAGCCACTCACTGAGATAAGCCAAGGTCTTGCCGCTGCCTGTTACAGCCTGGTGTGATTTATTTTTGTTAGTAATATTACAAGCAAAATTATTATAATGTTGCTTTGGTTCTTGACACATGAGACTAACCTCTACCACTACGTCTTTGTTGCCTCGGAACAGTGGTAATGTTGCGGCTTGTACTGGTGTGAGTTCATTGAACCCCATCGACGCCACTGCTTCCAGGATGAAGTCGGCAAGAGGCGGCGTGAGCGCATCCCATGACCGAGAAAACTTCTGAGGGGCCTTTTCTGGTGCCATTTTGTAAGACAACCAAGTATGTGATCAGGCCGTAAAAATTAAGATTCGGGGTTTTTTTTTTGGAATAATGACAATAATCCCTTTGCAAACGCCATTAATACCAAAAATTCACCTCATATTTTGTTTGGCCTAAGATGCGACGCCCATAGACCCCTGAGAGCCTTGAGGTAGCGAAGAAAAAAAAGTCCATTTTCTGCTTATCGATAAGATCGAATGTCGACTTCAGTCTGCCCCACTTCCATTTGCATGTCTCCCAAGGTACCGTACAGACGGGCCTGGGCGACGCCGCCAACAACAATGATGTCAGCTCTGGTACTGCCTGCATACAGGCGGAATTTTTCCAACCCGCTTTAATTCATTCATGCCAAGCTCGGTTATGGAATTATTGTCCAGTCTCGCGCGGAGAATTGTCATTTGAGCTCTTTTTGAGCCCAGGGAATGTCTCGATTTTGGATATTCGAACCGTCAACCAAGAGACTTTGAAGGCGTGCGTGACCCTTGTCAACCCCTGGCTTGGGTCGGTCACATGCCGTGATCCGAAGGCTCTTTTGGTGCTGGCTGCAGAGTGCACGTCCTCCCGCTTATTCCGGGGACTCGGAAAGGTGACTGTGTTTTTTTTTTGTTTCTTTTCTTCCTATGCTGGGTCCCTTACCAATTTTAATCTTGTTCATCAATCCCCTGGCGTAATTGACGGGAGCGAGATAATTTTATTGTCACGAACACCTTGATTCCCGAGTGACATACGATCAAGGGTTTTGGTCTTTTCCATTTTCTGACCTTATGTTTTTGGTTGCTCATGGTTTAAACATCTTGCAAGATCTAGCCTAGGGTCTTGGTCACCGCAACCTCAGACGGCATTAAACATAAACTTGTTGGCTTTACCGCGCGCCGCTAGGTTCGGAACTAGTCTTGGCTTATCATTTGAAAGCCACACTATACATCGTTGTCCTTTCTTCGTCGCCGCCAGTTGTTGACCATCAAACGATGCAGAGGAGGCCAGCTACCCTCCGCAATACTCCAGACGAGTTTCATGCTGCACCATCCCGTCGCACAAACTCAAGCCATCCTCAGTCACCAACAAGCCGTCTTTGACACAACCGCCGCATCTCCTCGCGCCTCGAGAAAAGACAAGCATCTTGCGACCGAAGCGTCCACCTGGCCGCTTACACTCTTCCAGCGAGCCCGTGCTTTAGCGGGTCTCATTGCCCTACCCCCGCTCCCGCCCTTTGCACTCGACGTCATCGACGCCGAGACCGCCGGAGCCATGCCGTCGACGCGCAGGTTACCGACCACTCGCGTTATTTCACCGAGCCCTACACCCTCCGAAATAGATGCGCAATCACCTCCTTCGACTTCGACGTCGCAGGATACATCATATTTTGCGCCCGTCACGAGATCCGCAGCTCGCAAGCGGTTAGCTACGCCGCAGCCGGTGGAGGAGTCTGTCAATGAGGATGAAGAACACAATCCGGATCTTAGACGGGCTCGAACACGGAGTCGTAGTCCGATGGATGACCAACGCATCAAGCCTTTAAGCTCAAGCAGCACCTCAGACTCGAAAGCAAAGACCAGCAACAGCAGTAGGAAACAGACGTCGACGACAAGTGGTCAAAGCAACGGCAACGGCAAATCAGTTGAATCCAATGGTCATCTCAAGCCCGCAGCTGCCATGTCGACCTGGGATACCTGGCGTGAGACGTGGAGTCGTAGCCCCAGCCCCTTAGGCTTGATTCCTATTCATCGTCATTGGCGAACTTTTGTCCACAAACATGAAGTACCGCGCAAGCTCCTCCATGTCTCCATCGGCTTCCTAGTCGTATGGCTCTACCTGTCTGGGACGCAGACATCATCGGTAACGCCATGGTTGATGGCCCTTTTAGTTCCCATCACAGCCGTTGACCTGCTGCGTCATCACCATTCTGGCTTCAACAGGCTGTACGTCAAGGTCCTTGGCGCCTTGATGCGGGAGTCCGAGTTCGCGGGCTACAATGGGGTCATTTTCTACCTTTTGGGCGCGTGGATAGTGCTTTACTTTTTCCCAAAAGATATTGGTGTCGTGGGTACTTTGATGCTGAGCTGGTGCGACACGGCAGCATCCACGTTTGGCCGACTGTACGGCGCCTACACCCCGCGAATCCGCCGCGGAAAGTCTCTTGCTGGCTCTACAGCCGCCTTTATTGTCGGCGTGGCCACGGCTGGTGCATTCTGGGGTTGGCTGAGGCCGACATACGGACCATTCCCAGGCGACGACGCTTTTATGTTCACTGGCTCACTAGCGCTGCCGCGGGCTTTGTGCGATGCCTTTGGTATCTCGCGCGAGGCGGCCACCATCACAGGGCCGTTAGCCCTTGGCGTCATGAGCTTGTGGTCTGGGTTCGTTGCCTCTGCAAGTGAGGTTGTGGATGTTTTTGGATGGGATGACAACCTTACCATCCCAGTCCTGTCAGGGGCTTCCATTTGGGGCTTTTTGAAAATCTTTGGCTGAACCGTGGAGCAAACGACCAGGGAGTCTGGCGGGACATACTGTGCCGCATTGACTCTATGGCTCAACGTCGACACGCTGATCCCTGTTCCCGATGCTATGCCCAGGCTTTATGAGCTCATGATACACCAACCCCCCTCCACTCATATCCGACATCTCTCTGTATAAGTCAAGCGGTAGCGACTTATAAACACGTCAAAGGAATCACAATGGACTTGTCGAGGCTTGTTGGGGGTTCAAACCCTTTTCTCCCTTCAGCCGGCCTATGGTGGCTGCATTGGAGGTTCTGTGACATTGCAGAAAACCTCTTAAGGTTTTCATAGCCTCTTTTCTTATGAGTCAATCAGGATGGCGAGCGTCGTATTTTATTTTCTTCGAGTCAGGAACGCTTTTTTCTGCCTCTGATCTTTCATTTAGAGGACTTGCACCAGTTTTCTTATACCTCATTGTATTTATCCGATATTTTCGGCTTTCATTTTCGACATCTTGTTATGGGCATATATTTGGGGTTATGACTGCTTATATAAGAAGGCCGCGTCTTTCATTGGGACTTTTCAATGACCTTGCATAATTGGACATTGGAGTCCCGGGGTATGACGTTTGAAGGCCTCCCTGCATCACATAGGCATTCCAGGTTTTGGTTGTCTGAATCTTTTTACTATCTCATGAACAAGCTTAGTGATTGGCTGGGAGCTGCTTAGAAATGTATGGACAAAGTTTTCTTGTATTTGGTATACAGCGGGTTCGGAGTTGGTCAAAGGAATATCATGGCTGGGTGAGCGAGATAAGGACTTTTTACATAACACACGATACCTCAGTATACATCCATATATAGTACCTGATTCAAAGAAACTTGTGCAAAAAATTGTCACACGATATCGTCTCACAGAAAGCCCGACGCCTCACTCCGTAATTGTGAGGGTTGCACATTTTTTAGGGGATTTCTTCGGCGATTGTCGCTTTCCGCCTATCTGTTAGTTGATGCATGCGCTTTCTGTACTCCAGTTTATCACTCTGTACTTTATACAAACGAGTAGTACACGAGTAGTCTTTCCTCAAGAAAAAAAAAAGTCACAATAAAATTTGGACGATCGGGATCGATCAGTATACCCCATTCAAAGTCCGAGTAAGTTTGGCATGCGACCGCATGCCGTGCAATCCCAAAAATCGGGCCCAGTGGCTATCTGCTTTGGCATTTTTTTTGGTGTCCCCAATGCTTGATCGCACGAAATCTTTTTTTCTTCCTGAGTCTCGGAGACCTCTGATGAGGACAGAATCCCCCCTCGGTCACCCCGTGATGAATGAAGTTTTAATCTACGATTCATTAAAAAAAAAAAAAAAAAAAAACCACCCCTCTCACGCGGGTGACGCAGAATGGTGAGCTGGACGGAGTTTGTTACCAAAAGCAGGATTGTAACGGCAAGAGAAGAGAATAAAAGAAAAAAAAATGTCACGGGCTTACAAGCAGGGGACGGCCCGGTCGCTGGCAGCCAGTAGTCAAAGGCAGGCAACCTTGTGTGGCGACAAAAACATGTTCCAGTCCCGACGGCTGCGCGCGGATGTGTTCATGTCGGAAGGAAGATTAAAAAATATGCGAGTTGATTTTTTATTTTGTTTCGTCTATTTTTCCTTTTACATTTTTACAAAAACAAAAAAACTCAATGACGCCTTTCTCAATGTAATGGTCGAGTAGGTTGAGAGGCCTCCTTTAACTCAAGCTCATGCCCAGCAAACATCTTGTGAGAAAATCGGCCTGTATTAACGGAAAATTCCCAGAGGCCTCTCGAGTCCATTGCAGTAGCAACTCTGGGCAGAATTGTGGTAGCATGCACTGGCCGATGCTGCATAGATCCTCCCCTACGTACGTCTTAAACCCCCAAAAGTGGTTATGCAAAGCGTCAGCCCGACCGCTGTACGCATAGTCGTAAGCATGTAATGTTGGGCATCCCGGCCTGCATGTTCTGGATGCTACTTCAGCCCACTTCCAAAAATGCTGCGTGCAGCACCCACATGTTTCCAAGAAAGTGCTCCTCACTCCCTGGCTAAACAATCCCCGTCCTCGGTCCTTTTTCAGACCTGTAGGTTGTAAATGACGGGAAAGTATAGATAGGTAGGTATGTAGGTACCAACCTAGGTATCTACCGACCCATTCTACCCAAGAGCCGAAAGAAGTATGTCATCCATATAAGACCGGGGTGGAGGTGGATGAAGGACAAGGAAAGCTTGCGGAATAGATGAATCAAGCAGTCATCTGCCGTGTCTGCCAATGGACGAAATTCTATGGCCTTCCTGGCGGCATGCCTACAAGCCACTTGCTTGCTTGGGTAACATCTCTTGGATCATGCCCGTTTAAAAGGTAGCATCCTACTTGCGCAAGTAAGTGGAACAAAATGGCTATCAATGGCCAGACTTGCTCTGCTCCTTGTCCAGGGCAACGGGCACAAAACAGTTGTAGTGGTCAGAATAGCAGGGCCGCGAGGGAGCAACTGCGGCTTATTATCGGTGACGCAGTTGCGTCCTAAATCGAGGCTACCGGTTAGAGCTCGAAAGGCAGACAGACAGTCGGGCCAAGCTGAGAGCTCCGTCAACTCATCATTGTCTCTTGCGCTAATTTTGTTAGGATTTAAGCACACCTAGGGCACAACTCAACATGACCAATCGCAGCTTGGGAGTTGTGTAATGTTGCCTCATTGATGTCGGTTGGTGGCCTGTTTTTTTTTTTTTTTTTTTTTTTTTTTTTTTTTTTTTTTTTTTTTTGAGCCCACGTTTTCTCCACTTGGTTTAGGTTGCTGAGAAGGGCCCGGTGAATTGGGCCGAAGGTGAGGGAAAAAGAATATCGCGAACCCTCGACGACATTATGTGTTTGCTTGGCGTTACATTGCTCTGCCGATGTATTGTGTGGATTTGTCACTCGGTCCGGTGTGACGCAGCTAGGAAAGTGCAAAGAATCCGCTGGGCAAGGGTACAACAGGCGTCAATAGTCTTCTTCTCGGCCGTTATGCTATGCGTATATTTCGTCAACCTTCCGATGCGAGCATGACGATGCCATATACTCCGGACCATCCTGATGGGGAATTAGATGGGAGGCAGCCAGTACATCAGTGTATGTATGAACCTCCTTCTTCTTTTGGCGGGTTTGAACGCTGACTTGACTTGGCCTAGGCATGGTTGGTATATGCGGATCAGTAATAGTCCCCGCGTCTCCGTCTTTCGAACTCGTCTGCCAAATCAGCCGCCCTGCTTTCATTGGTGATGCATGCTATAAAATTGCGACCACTGACTGCCCTAGCGCCCTCTGCTTTGTGTTCGCCTCAAAAAATCAGATCGGAAGAGTAATACTGACTGACGCCAGTAATTTTCATGTTGCGCGCATCAAAACGCCTGACTGTGTTTGGTCAAGTGGTGTTTTACCCCATTCCAAAGGATAAAAAGGCACCGAGACTTAGGTTAGACATTGTACCTAAGATGCGTACTGCCTGGCATCTCAGATACGGATGGACCAATACTTTAGGTGCCTACCTGCCCGGGGCATTGTTCTAGCCAAAAAGGGCCAAAATACCCGTCCCGTGCGTGTACTTTCAGGAGGATGACAGGTACCTGGGTCAAGTTGGGCTTCTCAAAAGTATTCCATGAATGTCAGTCGGGTTCAAGAGCTTTTCCTACTGGCCCGAATCAAAAAGGCAAGGATGGGGTTCTGGAAACGTCCGATCAGGGCTTGCTGGTGGGTAAGGTGGATTGGTCACTTGCAGCCAATGAAAATTTGAGCAATCAAAAGGGTATTTCAAGCCAATTGTAAGGTTTTTGGACCAGTAGGAGTATCGCCCGCTAAGTGAGGGGTATTGAGAAATTGCCATAAAAGGTAAGCGCATTGCGTAGGGGCCTCGATCAAAGAAATATAACGGGGGCCCATAGGCGGCATGCTTCCCTCCTTCAATCAATCTTTGGGTTGCAGATGGATGGAAAATTGACAACACATCAACTCGCCGCACTAAAGATGGTGGCAGAAAAAAAAGTTGCCCGACTTGATGCACTTCTGCCTGACGACACGCATCATCATGACTGGAAAAGCACGACGTCTTTGCCGTCCCATCCCTTTCCTGAGCCGACGGACGAACCGTTTGTCAAGAAGGGGCACACGGAGCCGATAATTCAATGGTGGTGGTGATGTTTTTTTTTTTTTTTTTTGTCTCTCGCAAGGATTACTTACCTCTCAGCTCTGAACAATTTCTGGTTATGGCTGTGCGCCACGCCTTTATTATTCCAATATCTGTCGACCAGATGCCCTATTGAGTAACTAAACTGCCCGGTTGACTGACTGGCACGGTTCCGCCGTTCGCTGCACAACTTGTGGGCACGTTGGAGTGGATGGGAGGGTCCGGAACCGTTCCAAGTCACGGTACAAGCCATGATCCGCCCTTGAACTTGAGGAGCCTGTCTATCCTGTCTGCACATTTATTTCATCCACTCCTCCGATCAGCACCATCCACATATACCCCCGGCCGTGGAAATAATACCGACAAAGTTGGTTACCGGCTGGACGTCTTGGATGTCCAAATACTATCCCGCATTTGCCTATTCGGCAATGGACACCCGTATATCCCCAGTCCCTGCGTAAGAAGTTTGAAGACAAGGGCCAGCCATGTTGCCGAACTATCAGCGGAGATCACGTTGTGCTATACCCACGGTGGCCAAAATTCCATGAAGAACAGTGGTCTATCCGAGGCAGTCAGTGACAGCCGTCAAACGGTTACACATACCATGATTAATACGCCGCCCCTCCCGCTCTGTCTCCATACGGCCTACCCATTCCCGTTACAGCAACATTACTTTTTTCATTACTTTTGTCTACATTTTTTCTTTTAAGTTCTTCAAAATCTATATCCACCCCTGCACTTTCACCCCCCATTCCATCGCACTGCATCAGCGGCCTGTATGTGCCAACCTGCCCCTACTTTGTCCTACCAAACACACAGCCGGATGGTCTTCTAATTCCCTGGTGTTCGGGTTCCGCTTTGCTACAGACACACCTCTCTTAAATATACAAGCCATAAAAAAAAAAAACATAAGAAAAAAAGGAGAAAAAAAAGTCTTGCATATCAGCATGCATTGTTAGTCTGGCCTTACCTATCAAAAACCTAGCATAAACTATGACCCCAGAAGCTGTCTTTTAATGGACAATTCGATGTAAGCTTCTGCTCGTCAACAGGTATCTTTTAATGGTTCTTCTTTACATATCCGATCAAGGCCACAACAGCCGATACCTTTACAGCCCGCTCCCAACCTTCACATAGCCTGACTGACATCTTACTCGTTTATCACACCCTTTACCCATTCTATTACACCACAGAGAAACCATGCCGTGCATGCCTGAACCCTGTATTTTTCCTAGAATGCTTTCATATTTGCCCCTCTGCACATGCAGAGTCTTCTTTCATTTCATGTCACTGGTTCCTGTAGCTGGCCAAGACTGGCCCGCATCAGTGATGTGCTCGTCGTCCTCGAGCCAGTTCCCCAGGGATCACCCCCTGTGATATCTCCACCGTTGATCCCAGTCCCCCCTACCTTGCCCTTTATCTCTATGACTTTGTATTGGGGAAACATACCAGCCGTCTCCGGTTGCATCCCCCTCTTCTCCGGGACTAGACCGAGACCATCTATCACCGCATCCCTCGTTACCAACGAACGCATGTTCCTCCCTTTTAGTTTCCCCCCGGGCGGGGTCGATGATACCGATCATCGGCATATTGGTTGATAGATGCAATTATTCGTCTTGTCTGATGCTTTTAGGAGAGATATGTTACGTACTAGCGAGGCCTCGTTTGTTGACAAGGGGTCCCTTGAAAAAGTATAAAAGGACCCTTTTGTTTGACTTGGGCCTCCCTGATTTCTCTTCCTCTTTCATCTAAACTTTTCACCAAAGGTCCAATCTCGTAGTGACAGAGTTTTTATTTTCAGACCAAGCACTTCTGGGACTCGTTTAAGCAAGTATCTCCTCCATCACGAACTCTCAGACATAACAGTGCGCCCCTTACCACACTGCACGCTCATACCACACACGCATCTACTTACGCACACACGCTGCCATCCTCACACTACTACTTTACCACTTGTCCCAGTTCATAAAAAAAAAACCGAACTTCTCGTCCCTTGTTACATACATCCTCGAGTCAAGTCATCACATCACTGCACCCACTTCAGCCTCTCTGGACCCTTGATCTGCCCAACAAAATGTCAACTGGATACGGCAACGACTATTACTCCACCGGCGACTACAACGGCTCAATGCCGATGGCAGTCCCGGCTGGCAAAGACCACTATTCGGACCATTACGGCGACTACTACTCCGTCGGTGGAAACAGAAGCCACGGTGCTTACTCAGTCTCGCCACCGGAATCGGAGGCGGCTGGCAGCAGCACTACCGCTTCTGGCGGGCTTTCCTACAGCACCCCTTCCGGATACGCGTCGTCGGCATACTCTTCCTCGGCAGCTTACGGCGGCTATGATAGTTACGCATCCAGCAGTCAAGGTGACTACGACAGTGCCGGGTCTGCAAGCGGGCTCGATTTCAACGAGTACGTCCAGGACCGATTTGACCAGGTCCGGGATCAGAGTGCTCTCGACAACTGCACCGTTACCCAGGCAAAAGTGTAAGTGAAAAAAAGAGAAAATGTTTCCCTGCTTGCTCGCAAACGCTAGCGGAGTCCCGTTCTTGGCTTTGGGATTTCTTCGCTTGCGGGAAACAAAAAATTTAGCTGACACCGGGGAAACGAACTAGTTCCGGTGGTCTGAACGCCAAACAGCGAGAGCTGCTAGACCTGCAAAAGAAGGCCCAGGCTCGCCTTGCCAAGTCGCGCGCCCGATTTGCTGATGGCATGCAATCGGTGTACGAGGTCCGTGACGATCTCGAGTGGACACAGAAGACACTTTCGTAAGTTGAGAAAACACACAAAAAAAGCAGTTTTCTCGCGGCTTTTTTGCATTATTTTTGCTACCATTCTGAAAAATCTGACCGCCGCCGCTCATTGGAGTCGCCTCAGCGGTTTTAGAGTGAAGTGAAGAACGTGGCAAAAAAGTGCATAAAGCTCAAAATATGATACAAAACCAAAACTGACCGTTTTACCACAAAAACTAGATCCATTCAATCCAAAGCTTCAAAGAAGCACCCAAAACAATACAAGAAGGCCCGCGAACGATACCCTTCCCCCGACTACTGAAGTCAATTTTGATAAACTTCTGAAAAGTCGCGAGAGTGGGCGACGTTCGTTGATTTTGAGCCGCACCCTATCCACATAACCCCTGTTCTCCAAACGTTACTTCTGAATATTTCCTCTTTCGTCAGTTATTGTACCCCAGGCGGATACCAGACCTGTAAAAAAAAAACCCCCAGTTTTTTGTTTTGCTGACGTTGTATTGATCGATCTCTTTTTTTTTTTTACGACATTTTTAAACCTGTTACGAGCGCCCAGATCGCACACCCCTCCCCTTTTCGCTCTCATCCCCACACACACACACACACACACGCGCGCGCGCGTAGCACGCAAACCCGATCCTGCCTGTCTGAGACAGACACGGCGCGGGTATGCAGGGGGAACCACCCGTAGCGGATCAGCGGGTGGACTCTGGGATGTGGGATGCAGTTCGGCAAGGGAAGAAACATGCAGCGCGCGTTCCTGCAAGTTGAACACAGTCTTCCCTTGTAAGAAGGCAGTTGAGTGGTGTGCGGCAGCCCCCCCAAGTTTTCTTACTTTTCTCGGCGCCTTTCTCTATTTCCAAAGGCGGAAGCGGGCGGCCGTTTTCATATGAGTAATGATTTATGATTGGACAAAAAGAGTGTTTTCCAGACAAGGTTTCCCTGATTTTTCGGGGACAGGGGAGGGAAAAGTACAGGTACATGGGCCAAAAAAAGCAAAGCTGCTGCAGGGACGTGGCGGACGCAAACACCCCCGGGGTGGTGGGTGTGAGTAAACAATGCGTCAATGCTGCAGGGGGTGTGGGGTGGGACTCTCGGGAGATTCTCTCAGTATCCGGTAGGAACGGAGAGCTGAAGACGAGTAGGGTTGGCGAGGAGCGGTCCTGCAAGATCGATCGAGGAAGGGAACAGGGGAGGGCGTGTGAAGAGACTCGATGGCGCTTGTCCTCTTCAAGGACATGTATATTGCTTTTTTAGGAAACCCCAGGCTGGCATTGACGAGGGCCATCGGAGCCGGAAGCGTCTGGGGGACCACGGTGAAAGTATTATGGGCGGGCGTAGTGGCTTTGTCATGATTTCATTGGGCGTTTTGGGAACGGCTCGGGTTCGGCAGCTCTCTTTTCTTCCGATAGTAACGCAGTAATCGTACACCTTGAAGCCTGTGCCAGCGACCGCCTGTACACTCTAGGCGGGGTTCCCACCAGCGTGCTTGATCATGCTCATGTGATGTGCTATGCGCCGTAATGTGGACGATGCTGGCTGTTTAAAAGACTTCAAGCTCATGAATCACGTGACTGATACAGACCCATGTTGGTTCCCATCGGTATCGCATTCGGTCTCCCCTCGGCCAGCCGTTTCGTAGATATGGTGTAACGCAGCTATAGTTCGTTGATGAGCCATCCCGACCGCTGGTTTGTATTGGATATCGGTAGCCTGCAGCCATTAGCATGTACCCGCTAGGGCGAAGTGTCCTCCCAAACCAAGCCAAAAATGGTAAGAAAACTGCTTTCAACTCAAAGGCCATCGTGTTCCTCTGATATCACCCTCCACCTTCAGCAGACTTGTTCAAGGTAGGTCCCGTGCACTCTCAGCTGGTGAACCGCAACCCACAAATAAAATAATCTAGGGGGGTGGCCATGAGCCCCGCGGCTCCAGACCGAGCTTCTCCTCCAGCTTCTTCCAAGGGTTCTGGTTGCTCTTGCGGTCGTAGTAGTCGACATACCACGGCTGACCCTGAGCGCGACCGGGCGGCCCGTGTGGACCATCAACCGGCACATGCGCAGATGCAGGACCCGACGCCTCAGGACCAGGAGCAGCACCTTCTACCGGAGCTGCCGAGGCCGCGTCGTCGGCGGCACCATAGGCCTTGAACCCCTCCTCCTCGAGATCGAGATCAATCTCATCAGCGTTGCTGGCGGCGACCGAGGTCTGAGCAGAAGCAGGCGTGCGGTGAGCGTCGCCTACCCGTTGTGGCAGGCGGATACCCAAAGAGGTCGAGTTGGCGGAAGAGACTCGGACCGGATTCTGAGGGCTCGCCACGACGGCGTCATCAGTCCGACGTCTCTTGGACGGCCGGGCTGCTGCACCGAAGGAGGAGAAACCCATGGTCTGGGCCATGATCTCGGCGGCGTCATATGTGTCTTCTTGGGTGGGTGGTTCTTGATGGGGCTCCATGGTCACTATTGCTGAGGAGGGCTACCACTGAGAGAGGTTTAGTATCAAATTATGGATGAGTTTGATGGACGGAAATGGGTTGCCTGATAATGGTCAAGTTCCACGACAGGGTTGGTTATCAATGGATGATGCTGGGATGGAAAATCTGGAGTTGGACAGGGATTTTTGTCCTCCACTCTCGGCAGCAACCGTCGAATTTTGTTTGCTTGTTCTCCCCAAATTTTGTGGGAAGGTGCTAGGCTGGAGTGCTCTAGTGCGACTCCAAGATGCTGCTACCCTCTAGCGACTTTGTTAGTAAATGGATGACATGTGAAATTTCAAGATGCTTTTTAGGAAACGATCAACTTGAACGAATGGAAGGAAATATTATCACCTGACGTGCCGAGATAAACAGACTCTACATCTCCTGGTTGGTGACATTGTAGAATTTACGTAAGCGACAGCCAAGCCAAGACTCTGGGTAGCTTTCCCAACTAGGGGGTTTGGAGCTGTTTGTTTCATGGTTTCATGCTGTACAACAAAGCAATGTGATGTGCCACTTCAGCTGGGATACACACTCACTCAAAAACACCTACGTTTTTCTTGTAATCTCTGTACCTGCGGTTGTGCAACAATCTCAAACCTGCAATTGACTTTCTCGCGGACCTCAAATTACCAATCATCTCAGTACCCTGTTCAGACCAAAGAACCCACTTGCTGTCTTTGAACGATCCAACCTACCTATTGACCTAAAACCACACCCCTTCTTCCTCGCCCCCAAACAAAATGGCGAGCCTGCAAGAACCACCGCCATCCACATCTCCCATCACGCTGCGGACACCCTCCAAATATGCCTCGGCCACCACCCCTCCCGATGCCTCCACCCTGGAGCCAACGCTCGACTTCCTCCACCGGACATGGTCGGTGACGCACTCAACCCTGGCCATGTGGCGCGACGCCCGTAACGTCCGCATCACCTATCGCCCGCTCCCGCCGACATCGGACGGCAAGACGCGCATCGACGACATGGTCGAGTACGAGGCCCGTGGCGGTCAAGGGGGCGTCAAATCGGTCGCTGGCGTCGACACGGCATCTTCTTCCTCATCCCTCACGGCCTGGGATTGGCGCGGCAAGGGCTGGCTGTTCTTTGTCACCAGTCACTGGGAGGTGTTGGGGTGGGGCGAGCGGCCCGTGGCGGCGACGGGCGGCGGCGACGGCCAGAACAACACGACGGAGCGCTGGGCCGTGACGTGGTTCGCGCCCACGCTCTTCACCAAGGAGGGCATCGACATCTACTGCGACCGCAAGGAGGGCCTGAGTAAAGAGACAGAAGACCTGATCATGGCTGCGCTGAGGGGCATCGGTGCCGAGAAACTGGTCGCCATGGTCGACAAGGATATGCGGCCGGTCGAGATTCAACTGCCGTGGAAGCTCTAGTTGAGCAGCAGCTGGTGTTGGGAACGCCTGTGTGTGTGTTTGGCATGCTGTGCCTGCTGCCCTGAGTGCCTCGAAGGGTGTCTGGAGTGTTGTGCTATAGTCACGGATCCTAATTAGCAAGTTTGGCGTTTTCGGTTTTTGGTTTGTGTTCACAAGGTTTTGTAGAGTTGTACTATGGGGAGGTTATCATCCTCTCCAATTGTATCATAAACTTGCGTATTAGTATGGTAATCATAACATCAAACAAAAGCTGGGTCATGCTGTATAAAACATTAATCATGATCGAGCATCCTCCTTGCGGTGACTCCTGTCGCTTAGGGTTCTTTCCATCTCCCTCCGCGGCGATCTCCGCGGCGATCGACTGCGGCGCCTCTCCTTGCTGCGATCCCTTCTCTTGCGGTCATCTCCGTCCCGGTGTTTCCTATCCCTGTGACCATCCTCGCGCCGATGGCTTCTCCTGCGATCGTCATCGCGGTGGCGGTGCCGTCTATCCCTCTCCTCGTCGTCCTCACTCCGACGCCGCTTCTCCCCGGAACGACGATGTTCCCGCCTGCCCTCTTCATCCCGTCTCGTCCGTTTAGCCCGCCTCCTCTCCTCGCGGATCAGGTCGTCCACCTCCTTCTCCCTCTCCTCCCTCTCCCGCCTCTTTTCCTTGTCTACCTCTCTAGCCCTCTTGGCCCCGCTCTTCATCACGGCGAGGGGATCGTCCGCCACTATCCTGGCCGCTGCGCGGACCCTCCTCGCGGGGTCGTCCACCCCGAACTGGTTCTGCGCCTGCGCTTCGGGCAGCCCTTGCTCGACGTTGACGCCTTCGTCCGGCGCCGCCGACTTTCTCTTCCAGGCGAACGAGTACCACGGCGCCGAGCGCGCGCTCTTTCCACGGCCCGCCGCGTCGGCTAGGCGCATCCCCCCGCCGCCCTCCGCCGCGTCCCCTGCCTCCCTATCCCGCGATCCTTGTGCGGCAGCAGCAGCAGCAGCAGCACCGCCAAACAGATCGATATGCCCCTTGTCATCAACAATCGCACCGCCGCCGCCCTGCCGCTCATCCCTACCCAGCCTCTCGCGCATCGCCACGCCGCGGTCCGCCGCCTCCCTGGCCAGCCGCATCTCAAAGTCGGTATCGTCCTCGCCGTGCCGCTTCCTGTGCCTCCTGCTCTTGCGGCCCACGACGGCCCTGGTGCTGGTCTCGCTCCTGGCCGCCGACGGCATCCAGTCGTCCTCGTCGCGCTCGCTGCCGTTGTGGATTTTGGCAGCTCGTCGTGGCGGTGTTTCGACGTCGGCCGCCGCCGCCGTTGTCGTCGTCGTCAGGTCTGGCTCACCCCTGAGAATCGCCATGCGCCGCGCCGCATCGCGCTCCTGCATCCGCTGCTCCTCGGCCTCTTGTGCGCGCGCCGCGGCCTCCTCGTCGGCGCGCACCCGCGCAATGTTGGCCGGGTTGTAGACGTTCCATGACTTTTTGCCGAGTAGATGTCTGTGCGTTTTTGGAGAAAAATGGGCTTTTGGTTAGTCAAAAGTTCTCGCTATGTTTTTACGATTATGGTGTTAGGGGGAAGAAGGGGTTGCTGGAAACAACAAAAAAAAAAGTGCTTACAGAGGCATTTTTGCTGGCCGGAATCAGACTTTCAAGTACGAGAGGCCACACACAGCCTTGGATTTTGGATGTTGATTTTTTTTTCGTCTCTTTCACCGATCTGTTCACCGAGAATTTGCGAGTTTTGTGCGCCACAATCGGCTTGGTGAGGCTTGCGAAAGCAACTGAGAATGTGTCGTGTTGTGTGTCGGCGGAAAATGTTTGGTGTCGTGGTAAATTTCGACAGGGTAATGCGGCTCATAGAATTAAGTGCTCTAAGACAAGACAGGAAACTCCGCTGTGGGTACACCACCCATTGTATTCTTCTCTAGTTAACACTATGCCCAGGATCCTGGATAGTCGCCCAACTATCGAAACGACGCATGAGAATTTTTTTGTTTTATTGATTGATTAAATTGTAACATTTGGGGATGTCTGCACTGCAAGATATTACACCACTTGTTCCATTGCTATCACAAGAACTTGGAATTCAACATATACTAGAACTAGAAACTAGATCAAGTGACTGAATACGGGTATCCTCAGCTCATGTTCTTCAACCGATTAAGACCGATTACTTCGTACCCTTCCTGTCGACTTCGCCTCTGCCTGCCAAGGGGTATCTGGGTATCATATTGCCACAAGCCCCCTCCCCGTAAATACGTTGATAGATGTCTTAGAAAACAATTTCATCAAAGCAAAGAAAAAAAGAAAACAAACTCATAAACTCTCAGGGGTATTGGTGTCGGGATCAGCAGTGCAAAGCGCAAAAACGATGAGCCTGTCGCTCGGGTAAAGGAGAGAAGAAGCGAGTGGGTAAAAAAAAAGAAAAGCAATTAAATGTTCTCGACCATGCGCGCATGCAGTGCCTGCTGGTAACCAGGGTCCTGAGAATCACCAACGTGGAAGGGGTTGCTGCCACCCTCACCATTGGGATTAGTGTTAGGGTTAGGGTTCAGGCTAGGGCCCATGTCGGGAATAGTTTGGTTCGTCGCGGGAAGGAAAATAACTTTGCTGTTCGCACTCTTGGCCATCGCCTGCATGGCTTCAAGATATCTTATTTGCATCGCCGGACCGCTAGCCAATACATCAGCCGCTTGACGCATCAAGCGCGCCGATTCAACCTCGGCTTTGGCGGCTATTATCTTGCTCTCGCCTATGCGCTTGCTCTGGGCGGCCATTGAGAGTGACTCCTGAAGCTCCTGGCTGAAGATGATGTCCTTGATCAACATGCTCTCAACCTGGACACCCCAGCCGGCGGCAACGTCCTCAATGATCTCACCGATGCTCTGGGCAATTTCCTCACGGCGCTCAATGACGTCCTGGAGGACGCGGGCGCCGACGACGTGACGGAGAGTGGTCTGGGTGCGCTCGATGAGGGCCTGGCGGACGTTTGTGATGCCAAAGGCGGCCTTGTGGGGCGAGACAATGTGGTAGTAGATGACAGACGTCAGGTGCAGTGTCACGTTGTCCTTGGTCATGCAGACCTGCTTGGGGACCTCGACGATCTGGATCTTGACGTCGACCTGGACCAGGCGCTCCGATAGGGGGTTGATCTTGACCAGGCCTGGGTCGACGGCCTTGTAGAAACGACCGAACTTGGTGACGAGGCCGACGTTACCCTGCTCCACGTTCTTGTACGGGTTGGGGCAGCAGATGCAGCACGGAAAGGCACCCATAGTTCCGATTAAAGAGCCGATGGTGTTAACTAGTGAGTGAATTGGTTAGCTATGTGATACTCTTGTACTTGGAGTGTATTACCAGATAGGTAGGTATTTAATCTGATAACGGTCAAAGCTCAAAGTGCAACCGGTAAGAATAGCGCGCTTAAATTATGAACATACCCATTGTACCATACCAGCCCTTGGGGTTGGCTTCGTCTCCAACAATGCTAGCATAGCTCTTCTGCAAGTCCTCCTGTCGAGGAGGCTGCACGGTCATGTTGGTCTGTGGCCTGAAGCCAATCTGGGTCTCGCCGCCGTCGGGAGCCTTGCCCCGCGAGGAACCGACGCTCTCATCCTGGCCGTTGATATGTGCGGTGGTATTGGTAGACATTATGACGGTCGAGGCAGTTTATGCAATTGGAAGCTTGGAAGCTAGCAAGGCACCAAAAGTATCTTTGTTGAACTTATGCGGAGGTCCAAGGGATCCAGCAATACCCAAAGGGGTTGTATCAAAAAGAAGATATAAAGCTGTGGGCCTGACTCTTCTTTTTATTTTGGACAAGAACAAGTACATGAGCAGAAAGAGATGAAACCAATCCCTCGTCTGACCTTGTGGGCGGGTCGGTCGGTATTTTATCTCAAATTTCCTTGGGTCGTCGCGCCTTGTCAGGTCACTGTTGCATCTTTGGGAAGAGCTGCAGCGCGTAGGCCAATCATGTGGGGTTCGGATGCAGACGGATGGGGGCTTGGAGAGCTTGGGAAGATGCGGGGACGCAGGGATTAGCTCCAGTGATTGCTAAGGGTCTTCCTGGCGGCGCAGCGCGCACTGGGTTCTCTGCCTGAGCTAGTGTAGCCCAGGGAGCTGACAGCGGAGCGGAGGCGCACTACAGGGCTTTTTCTTTGGGCGAAGGCGATTAACGAGAAGCATGGGGTGCTTGCTGTACGTATTCAGGGTCTATAGATTCTATTACCACGCTGCTTTGGCAGTCAACCCCATGAATTGTGAGTCCAGTCAGAAAACCATCGAGTCAGTAATTAAAAAGCATCCGAAATGTACCTACCTACCTACCTGGTAATTGCGGCGCGAGTCTATCTGCAACTCCCACCATTTGTTGCGCCGTGGTCTCTCCCCCGTCACACCACTTTTGTATCAATGAATGACTCGCTATATTGTCTGCAGCCGGAGAAAGCGCCATCAAAAAACCCAGCAATTGGGGGGTTTTCCCACATAACGATATCGGGTGTCACTGTGTGCGCCGCACCGTCTCAGATGCCAAGGGCGGACGGTGAGGTCATTCCACTAAACCGTTATACTTGGCCACTTCACGTACCGTCAACCGTGCCGACTTTCCGCTCTTGGTAGGCAGAATTGATTACGGGATTATTACTTTTACAAACTAATTTGTCTTGACTTCTTTTTTTCCACTTGCTAAGCCCAGATTATATTGGAGTGCAAGTGGGTTTCGATTTTTTTTTTTTATCGAGCAAGTGGAACGAGATCTGTCTCACTGATGCAAGTCGTCGCAATGACGAGCGGGTTTGGGGCGTTTTCTAGCTTCTCCGCACTTTATGCAGGCTGGCAGGGTTAGCTGCCCGTGCTTTGGTGAACTGGTATGCAGTCTTGGTGTTCATCGAATGTTTTGAAACATGATTTAAAACCTTCAGTATAAACCTACAATGTGTGTTAGACTAGCTTTAGTTCTATCTAGAACTGGTTCTAGCATCGTGTCGCCGTAACAAGAACGCGCAACAGACAGCCACTTCACGCGACATCACGTCCCTAGATTTTTCACCAAAAAAAGACTACTTATTGTGCTTACCAGCATCGACTGTTCTTACATTCAACTCAACACGTCAACTGAATCACAAGTAGAAATAAAGCTGATTTGCAGCTTACCTGTATAAGCTTGAATTTTGTTGAATGCTGACCGCAGAACTGCTCAAAAGTACAATTCGCCGAGTCTCAAAAACAAAATCTCCGATCCATCGCCAGCATCCCCCCATGACCTTGCACTGCCCCGTCTCCTGCATGCATCATTTGTTGTGACCACAGCCAGCAAGTTGAAAATATTTGGATGCAACGCTTCGGGATATGCAGCCGTAGGCATGCTGACGGGATAAAAAGTACTGAATGAACAAAATTGGATACCGAGAAAGCACATAGCCTCACAAAGTGACGATGCGTGGCCATTCTCGTTAGTAGATGTGGAGTTTTTCTCCCTCCATGTGATCCCATTATCAAGCGATAGCCCGAAAGTATAGAACTGTTCAAAATAACTCGAAGCTCTACTTGGCTGTATTGTCTGCAGCTTCACGATACGGTTAGCCAAGCTCGGCCAAGATCTATTCACTCGGAGCTGCACCTTTTGTTTTTGTTCTTTACTGTCAGATATTAGTGTCTTGAGTTTTTCGTGCAACTGTGAAGTAGATGTCCAGCCAATGTAGTTTAACCCGGCCAATATCATAAGTACACATGTACCTTTGCTTTCTTTTCTGTTCGTTGTCGTCATCAAACCGAGGCAGTTATCATGTCTCTTCATTTGCGTATTTTATTGTAGGTGCTGCGACCCATAATTGCAAATTCGTAAGAAAATTTTCAGTCTATTCACATGGAATCCTCAGCTTTTTGCCTTGGCTTGCATTTACCTCAGAGGTGGGCGCCCAACATTGTAGGGTCATCAGCTTCAGGGCGCTCCTTGAGTTTCATCAGTGTTTTCATGTAGTATCTTCTCCACGAGACGCAAGCTTGTACTTGGTTAGCTCTTGAACTTGATCAACAAAGTACAGCAGAAGGAGGCGTATGAGAGAGTACCAGTATAGAGTAGCATGATACAATTAGATGCCAAGACCGAGATCCATGTGACGCACACTAACGAACACGTACAGGCAGAATTAATAAGGTAGGAAAGCCATATATTGGGTTAAGTAGCGCTATCTAGCCAAAAAAGCGCGGAGGCTCTTTTATCCTGCTTTTAACGCTAATTTAGCGTTCGCTATTATATAATAATTCGATTTATCGGATTATTTAATACGATATACCCCCCAATTAATTTTTAATATTATATTAGGGATTAATTGTAATATAACCCAAATATAACCTTTTTAAACCGTATTTTAAATACGTATATTTATTTATAAAATAAAAAAAAAATAATATTAAATAACGGTAACGGTATAAAACGTACCGTAATCCGATTTTGCTATTATATTAAACGTAAACGGTAAATTACCAAATAATAATTTCGGATCCGTAATATTATACCCCCTATTATATAAATAATTATAATAAAATCGAATATAATTATTAAAAACGTTTTTAATTTATATAAACCGTTCGCGTTTTTAATTTATAATTTTAATTTTAAATTTTATTTTATATTATAATAACCAAATTATAAATAACTTTTTTACGTTTACTAATTTACGCGCGTATTAACAATACCGTTATAATAATTTTATAATAGCAATAATAATAATAAAAATAGGTTATAATTTTTTTTTACCCGCGCGTTATATTACGTTATACGTAATACGTTATACGGTACGTTTATTAAACGTTTGTTAATTTATTAAACCTAATATCGTTTTTTACGCCGATTAACGAAAACCGAAAAATTCGCGTTTTTCGGCGTTTTATTTTATAAATTTTTATTTTTTTTATATTTTTAATTAATTAAACGTTTTTAATATAATATATAAAAAAAAATATTGTAAAACGCGCCGTTTTGGCGATAATATTAACCGTTTTACAAACCGAAATCCGTTTAATATAATTTTTTTTAATATTTATTTTATAAAATATTTTTAATATTTGTAAATAAACCGATATTACCGCCGCCGTTAAAATAACCGTTAAAACCGCCGCCGCCGACGACGTTATCGCCGTTAAAACCGCTAAAATTACCGCCGCCGCGTTTACCGCCGCCGCCGTTAACGCGGTTTTCGCCGTTATTACCGTACCGGTTTTTATTTTTATTTTTATTTTTATTTTTATTTTTATTTTTATTTTTATTTTTACCGCCAAAGCCGTTCGGGTTTAATCCAACGAAAAATCTTCGGACGTAAATATTTTCGTTTTTAATATTTTTTTTTACGCGTTTTTATTATTAATAAAATATATAAAATACCGGAAAAAAAAGGAAAAAAAAAATAAAAAAAAGGTAAAAAAAAAAAAAAAAAAACTAATAATTCGTCGGTAGGTAGAAAATTTTTTAAACGTTCCGTAAATATTTTTATTTTATTTTTTTCGCCGGTTTAAATTTTTTTTTATATTAATTTTATATATTTAATCGCGTTATATTTGCCCCCGTTATATATATTTTAACGATTTTATAAATTATTAAATATTATATTTCGAATATACGAAAACGTATTTATCCGAAATTACGACCGGTTTATACGTTAATTAACCGGACGTACGTTTTCGCGTTCGCGGAATGTATTTTCCGCGTTATTAAAATTACCGAAACGGGTAAATTTTTTTTTTTTTTTTAATTGGGAAATTTTTTAAACGCGCCGTATATAAATTGGATTAAACGTTTTTTATTTCGCCGCGCGCCCCCGCTAAAAAAATTTAATTTTTTCGGAACGTGGTTATATATTATTTCCGGAATTGGACCGAATTTTAAACGAAAAAATTAGCAATTTTCCAAACGAAAAAAAACGTTTACGTTAATATCCGATATAAAAACGTTTAATATATTTATTATACCGTAAAACGTATAGGCGATATTATTTGGTAATATTTAAATTATTTTTAAAATAATTTTTATAAATAATATACCGGCGGTAATAATAATAATTATAAACGGTTAATTTATTACGGGTATTTATTTTATAACGTTTTTTAACGGCGTTAACGCCGGCTAATAAATTTTTTATTAAATAGGCGGGTTTCGGCCCAAATTATTATTTTTATATTATTTTTTATATTATTTTTGCGCCGGTTTTTTTTTTTTTTAACAAATAAAAAAATACGTTATATTATTACCGTATTTCTTATTATATTTGTAAATTTTTTAATATTTTATATTATACGTCGTAAAAAGTAAATAAAATTTTAAAATGTTCGAATTTGGCCATAAAAAATAGTTTGGTAAATCCGTTTACCGGTATTAAATTTATTTTTAAATACGTTATTTGGAAATTATTACGCGTATATTTTTATTTAAATTATATATTTTAAATATTTATATAGCGTAAATTGGTATTAATTCGTAAATTTTTATCGACCATTAGGCGAATAATTTATTTATTATCGTAATATAAATTTTAAAATTAAACCAAATTTAGCTATATATTGCGGAAAATCCTATTTAAGGTTATAATTTTTTTACCCATTTTAAATAACGCGTATAATTTAATTTTTATTATTAAATTCGTTACCGTAATTTATTTAACCGCCTTCCAATTAATTATACCCCCGAATAAAAATATTACGTATTTTTTAAACGATTTTTTAATTTCCAAATTATTATTAAAAAATGCGTTATTTATAATTAATAAGTATTAAATTAAAAAGTTAGCCCCGTATTTTATATCCAAAAATTTAAATCCGTATAAATATTATAATACCCGTTTAGCTAAACGTTTATATAATAAGTTTAAATTAATAAAAAACCGGGAAAAAATAAACGC
This sequence comes from Pyricularia grisea, assembly GCF_004355905.1. NCBI lineage: Eukaryota > Fungi > Ascomycota > Sordariomycetes > Magnaporthales > Pyriculariaceae > Pyricularia > Pyricularia grisea. Next base: position 1,743,494 of record NC_044973.1, on the reverse strand, counting down.
CGCGTACGTAACGTCCGGTCTAAATATAATTACGGTATATAAAATAAATTTTACCATTTTTTAATAAATTTTTATTTTTTTTAAAATTATTTTATATTTATATATTGGAATGAAATTTTTTAAAAACGGTATTAAAAGGTAATTTTTACTTTTTATAAACCTAAAACGTATAGTAATTTTTTTAATATAGGAATTGTATAATAATATAACCGTACGTTATTTTTTATTTCGCAATACGCGTATATTAAAAAACCAAAAAAACGGTTTTTAACGTAATTTGTATTTGGCCTTAAACCCTGTAATTACGGTTTAACCCTTTCGCGTATATTTTTTAAAATATAAAACGATTATATTATTATTACGATCAAAATATCGGGTAACCTGTTCTTATAGTAAAATACAGTGGGTTAAAGCAACTAAACGTCTAAACTGGGTAACTGGGATTCCTAATAACTGGGGTAAAATTATAATCGATTCCTGGATAGGTAGTAAATTGAATACAAATTAATTGCTATTAAACAATCTTAAACTAAATTCTATTTACATAATAATAAACGTATCTTATATAATTAATATCCTAAACGTAATTTCCCTTAATTTATTTAATCTATAATTCCTAATCGAAGTTTTACAAATTACCCCAAATTACACCTTAATAACTACGTAATATTACGTAATTAAATCCTTATATAATCCTATTTTCTACCGGTCGCTATTTTTTTAATTTATTATCGTTAAAAGGGATATAACCCCACCTAACCTTCCTAATTCCGGCCCAATTATTTAATTATAATATTAAATTTCCTTTCCTTTGGCCAAATCCCTTTAACCTTAAATAATTTATATTCCCCTAATTTTTATTCCTAATTTTTAATTTTTTTTTTACTAATTTTTTCGCGTTATATTTAATCGAATTAATAAATCGAAATCGGGTCGTTTTTCGATAAAACGTCGCCACGTTTTTTTTATTTTTTTTTTCCTTTTTCCGTAAATATATTTTCCTATTTTTATTATAAATTTCGTAATATAATACGTTACGCCGTTTTGCCGCAAAACTTTTTTCGTTATATTAAATATTTCCGCGTTAACCGTTTTGGTTATAATATATTAAATATTTCGAATATTTAATTACGTAATATTAATTGGTAATATTTAAAATTCGATATTAAAATAAAAATTTTGGAAAAAAATATTTTAATTAAATAATAAAAAATTTAAAAAAAACAATTAAAATTTTTCCGTTTACAAAAATAAAAAAAATTATAATTTAAAAAAATAATATAAATTATATTTTACGAAATTAACGATTTGGTAAAATTAAATCGGGTAAAACGTAAAAAGGCAAAACGGGAAAAACGGCGGCGATTAACCGAAATTTTTCTTAAAATATCCTTAAAATCGCTTTTTCCGGATTTTAATTTTATTTGGAATTCGTTTTTCCTAATAAATTTTTTAAATCCTTTTTTATTAAACGAAATAAATATTTTCGCGCGATATTTTATTAGTAAATTATTTTATTCGTATATCCTAATTTATAATATATATTAATTATTTTTTTCGTAAATTCGTTTCGTAATATAATTTCGAATTTTAATCGGTTTTTATTTTTTAAAAATAATAAATAATATTTTTTTAAATTTTCCTTTTTTTTGGCTAATTTGTTCGTAAATTTAATTTTTGGTAATATTGGCGGAACGGTTTTTAACAATTTTAAAAATGGCTAAAAAATTTCCAAATATTTTTTTCGTATCCGTAATTTTCCCATTTAATAAAATATTCCGTTTTTCCGTAATTACGTTTATAATCTAATATTCGTTCTATTTCGTAAATTTTTTATACGTCGATTTCAATCGTTTTTTATATATTGGTACCGTATGGTATTAATTCCAGTAATAATATGTAAAATGTCGGGTAAATTTTTATAATATTTGGTAATAATAGTTTATAATTAATATCGCTAATCTTTTTATTGATTTTAAAAAATCCAAACTTTTTAAAATTAAATTTGCTATTTGGTCGTTATATTTTAATATTACGTCGAATAAAATAAACGTTATTTTTTTTTTAAAAAATGGTTTTTTTATCCGATATTAGTTGGCGTATTTTATTATTTTTTCTCGTACAAATTTTAATTCCTGCTAAAATTTTTTATATAATTATCGTAATTCGTTTATTTGTTTATCGGTTCGCGGTACCGTAATAATTATTTTAAATTTTCTATATACGGTAAAATTAAACCTATAATTGGTATAAAACGGGGTTATTTTAATATTTTCGTTTTTTAAATTATTATAAACGAATTATATTGTAGGTAATAACCGTATCCAATCGTTTTATTTGTAATTTACGTAATATTTTAAATATTATTCGAATATTTAATTGGCTCGTTTTATTTATCCGTCCGTTTGGGGGTAAAATACTGTTAATAATTTATAATTAATTCCTAACTATTTTATTAATAATTTCCAAAATTTTAATGTAAAAAATTTATTTTTATCGGTAATAATATTCTTTAATAATCCGTAATTGCTAACAATTATTCGTAAAAATATATAGGCGATTTTTTTAACGTTATTATTTTTTTTATAGGGTAAAAAATAGGTATATTTAATAAATTTATCCACTATAACCAATATATTATTATATTTGGTTTTAATAAATGGTTTTTCCGAAAATGGTAATTTAACGATAAAATCTATTATAATAATTTGCCAAACCTTATTAAAAGCTAATAATAATTATAATAACCTATAGGATTTATATTTTGCTAATTTGCTTTTGGCGTAAAATTCGCAATTTTTAATAATTTTTCGTATTTTTTATCGTATTCTTTTAAAATTATAATATTATTTTAACCGTTTCCATATTTTAAAAATTCTTTAATATCCGTATATTTTATTTTCGTAAATTTTCCGTATTTTTTCGGGTATAATCGTTATATTTATCGTTATAAAATTTCGGTATATTGGTAAAAGGTTTCCATTTTCGTTTATCGTAAAAATAACGCGTATTTCCTTTGGTATTATATTTTCGTAATTTAACCTCCGGTTAAAAGTATTAACCTTACCGTTTTTTATTTTTTTCCGGTATATAATCTTAAAATAAAATTTTAATAAGAATTTTAATTATCGGATTTATCGTTTATTTAATATTTTATTAATAATAAAATAGGTTAGGTTTTTATAATCCGTACAAATTAACATTTCGTATTTAATTTCGGATAATTATAATTTCCATTTTTCGAATATTCGAATAATAGCTATAAATTTTTTATCGTAAATCTGGTAATTAAATTCTAACCCGTATAACTTTTGGGAAAAAAAAACGCAAAAGTACAATTTTCTTTTTTTATTTCGTTAATTAAATTATTTTCCAATTATATAATCGGATACGTCGGTTTCGATTTCGAAAAATTTCGTTAAATTTAATATTTTAAAAATCGGTTTTCGTACCATTGCGTTTCGTAATTATTCGAAAACCTATTATATTTATTCCGTCCATTGGAATTTTAAATCTTTTTTAATTATATTAATTAATAAGGTAATAATTGCGCCGTATTTTTTAATAAATTTCCTATAAAAATTTACAAATCCGAAAAAGGTTCGAACGTTTTTTACGTTTTACGGTTAAAATTATTTTTTTATTATTTAAATTTTCGATTTTTCCATCCTAATTTTTCCAAAAACGATAATATATCCTAAAAAATTAATTTATTTGCTATAAAAAATACATTTATCGGATTTAATTAAAAATTTAACGTTTTATAATTTTTGTAAAACCGTATAAACGTATTATTTATATTTTTCCAACGTTTTAAAAAAAACGAAAATATCGTTTAAATAAATAACGATAAAAATATTTGAATATTTCCGGAAAATATAATTAATTATAATTTGGAAAATTGTTAGGGCGTTGATAAATCCGAAAAATATTACCAAATATTCGTAATATTTTCGCCTAATACGAAACGCGGTTTTCCATTTTTCGCCTTTTTTTATACGGATTAAATTATATATTTTTTTAAAATTTAATATCGTAAATTATTTTGTTTAATAAAATATATTTCGAAATTTTCCGATTAACGGAAATAGGTAATAATTTTTTATAATAATATCGTTTAATTATTTATAATCCACGTATAATCGTAATTTTCCGTTTTTTTTTAATACGAAAAAAATTGGATATTTTATTGGTAACGTCGATAATTTAATATATCCTTTTTTAAAAAGTTTTTCGAAATATTCGTCTAATATTTTTATTTATATCGGGTTTAAACCGTATATTTTGTAAAATTTTGGTTAAATTCCTTTTTTTAATAATATTTCGTAATCGAATAAATTATATTCGGGTAATTTTATTTCGAATTTTGGGTTAAATAATCGGGTATATATCTGGTATTTTTTTAAAATTTTACCGTTTTTAACTGGTTTGTCCGTAATTAATATTATATAATTAAATCGGTTTTAATTTATAAATAATCGCTTTTTTTCCAATATTGGTTTCGGGGTTAATCGTCCTTCCTATAAATACGCCATTTATTTTATTTGGTTTTTCCATACCCTACGTTTTTTATATAAACTTTTCCAAATTGGAAATCGTTTAACAATTAAATATTTTTCCTATCAAATTTGGCCGATTATCCAATTTATTTTAAAATTATTTTTTTTAAACCAAAAAATTTTTAAAATTATATTTTTATCCCCTATTTCCGTAATATTTAAAATAATTCGTTTTTTTCGTCCATAATTTTCCATCCAAAAATATACGGTTTTTATTTTAATAATACCGTTCCCGTATAAAACTATTTTTCCTTTTACGGTTTACAATTAATATAATTTTTTTTTTTACTGCCAAAATATCCGTCGTTCCGTTACGATTTTTAATAATATATAATTATTTTATATTTTATTATCGAAAAATGTTCGTATGGATTTTCTACCGAATCGTATATCGAAAAATATATATTCGTATTTTATTATCGTATTTCGCGTAATATTTAAGGTTTTTTATTCCGTTTTTATTATTTTCGCCTTCCGGTACCCTATACCGTTTAATTATTTTAATTTTTTAATTTATTAAATTCGCGTCGTAGGTCCTTATTTTTTTATTTTTGGGTATAAAATTATTTTTTATTATTATTCCGTCGAAGAAATATTTCCCTGGTATAAACGTTTTACGCGCGTTCGTAAATGTTTATTTATTTTCCATTTTCGAATCCTATATAATTTTAATTATAAAAACGGATATTTGGTATCGTTATTTTCGTACGTATTAATCCTATATTTTAACTAATATATAAATTTTGTATATATTACGTATATATTTGTACCATAGGGGACCTGTTTGGTTATAATATATTATAAAATATTCGTTATTTGGCGTAAAAATTATTATTGGTTCGTTTCGAAACCTAATTTTAATTTTCCAATTAAATAATTTTTAAATCGTATAAATTTCGTTAATTCCGGTAATTAATCGTCGTCGAAAAAAGAAATTATAGTAAATCTTTTTATTTATATAAACTTTACAATTATTTCGGAAATATTCGGCCCAAAAGGTTTAAAGATATTTTAAATATTTAATATCGAATATCGGATAATTTCCAAACGTAAAATCCGGGTTTTTTAAAAAATTTTATTTTTATTACACTAAATTATATTTTAGAAATTAAATTAATTGGTCGTTTCGGTATAAATCGATTTATTTTTTATTATATTTGTAAAAATCGTTAATTTTTTCCGCGTTATAACGGCTTGGAATTATTTTTTTTTCGTCGTTTAATTTTTCGCCTAAAACGTTATTAAAAAATTTTTCGGTTAAAAATTGGTTAATTATCCTAATACGGTAGGTTTATTCCAATAATTCCGTATTTAAATCTTCCGAAAAATTCGAATCGGTAAATTTGGGTAAAGTAATATTTTATCGATATAAATTAATTGGTAATTTTATTCCTATAAATATTCGGTTTTCCATTACTAATATTCGGGTATTTTATAATTTTTAAAAATACTATTTTACGTCTATTTTGGAATTATTATAAATTATATAATTATCGTCGTAATAAATAATCCAATTTATTAAATTATATTGGTTAGGTTATATTTATTAGTAATTAATAACGTTAAACCTTCGTAATTTTTCGAATTTACCCCTAAAATCGATAATAAAACCGGGGGTATTATTTTAATTTCCAAAATAATTTTTTGCAATATATTTTATTTTATTACATTTAAAATATTTACCACTTTTAAAATTTTTACGAAATTTTTTATATTATATCGCGTTAAAATCCATAAATTCGTTATACATCCCGTACGCGATATTATATTAACGAAACGGTTTGGGGTATTAATATTTGCGTCCGGTATTGGTTTATTGCAAAATTAATCCCTATACGTTACGGTTTTCGCGCCGTTCCAACTTTTTTTCGTAAAATTGGTTATTAATTTTAATTGTTAACTTTACGTATTCGGTTAAAATATCGGGTCGTTTTTTTTTAACAAATTCGTTTTTAATTTTTTTTTTAAATTTTATATAAAAACGTATTATTAGGGTTTCGGGGCCCTATAATAATTTGGCGGTAATTTATCGAAATTTACTAACATATTTTAATACCGATTTAATTTAAATAAAACGTACCAATTTACGTTTAACCGTATATTTTTCGTTTAGATTACCGAATATTTTTTTAAAACATTTTTCGAAATTTTCGTAATCGTCGAAAATGCGGTTAATTTTAACTTTACGGTTTTTTTTTCGTTATAATCCAAATAATTTCGCAAAATGAATTCGAACCAAACAAACGCGTCGCCTTTTAAAAATAAAGCTACGTAAATAACCTTATTTATATCGTTATCGAAATTATCCTCGTTAAAATAAAAATAGGCCCAAATTCCAATAAAAAATCCCTAAAAAATACCTAAAATACCATTAAAAAAGGTAAATAAAGGATATTTAATATTATTTTTATTAATTCGGTTAATTTATTCGGTTATTCGTTCCTAAAATTGTCGATTTTCGGTTTGGAACGTCGCGATTATTTAACGTAAAACGTTAACGCTGGCCGGAACGTTGGTAATAAAAGGGGTTTAAAGGGTAATTTTGTTAAAAAACATTATTTCGGCGGTACTATTCGGTATATTTTAAAATAAAATATTAAACAAAAATAATTAAAATATTACGATTAAAATATCGGGTAACCTATTTTTATAGTAAAATACAGTGGGTTAAAACAATTAAACGTTTAAATTGGGTAATTGGAATTCCTAATAATTGGGGTAAAATTATAATCGATTCTTAAGTAAATAGTAAATTGGATATAAATTAATTGCTATTAAATAATTTTAGGCTAAATTCTATCTACATAGTAATAAACGTATCTTATATAGTTAATATCCTAAACGTAATCTCCCTTAATTTGTTTAATCTATAATTCCTAATTGAAGTTTTACAAATTACCCCAAATCACACTTTAATAATCACGTAATATTACGTAACTAAGTCCTTATATAATCCTATTTCCTGCCGGTCGCTGTTTTCTTAATCTATTATCGTCAGGAGGGGTGTAACCCCACCTGGCCTTCCTGGTTCCGGCCCAACTATCTGGTCGTAACAATTATTTACAAAAAAAATTATTATAATTTTATTTTATTTTAATACATATATACAGGGTTCGTTCCTAACGGAAATAAACCCCAAATATTCAAATGTTTGTAACAATTTTTCGTATTAAAATTTGGGTAATTTTTTCATTCCGTAAAACGTTTTTCGTAATTTAAATATTTTATTTTTATTCCTAAAACCTTCGGAAACGGTATAATAAATTGGTTTATTAATATTAAATATTATATTAAAAAAAACGTTATTTATATTTATTTATATTATTTTAAAATCGAAATACGCCATAAACGCGAATATTAATTTAAAATTACGCGCCGCAAATATCGCTACGTAAATATTTTTAAACGTATTGGGCGTTTATTAATCGTTTTTAACAATTAATCGAATTTTATACCGTTTAAAATATCCGTTATTGTCGAATTTATACGTAAATACCTATATTAAAGGGATTAATTTTATTTTACATTCCAATTTTAATATTATTTCCCAAATTTGTTTATTTTTTAACGTAACCTATTTTAAACGCGCGGTTTATATAAATTACACGTAATTTAAATATTAAATTAATTTTTTCCACGTTTTAAAAATTAATATTAAATCGTTTCGGTATAATTTTATTTTTAAATTAGGTTTTTTTTATTATATAACCGTTATAACGGTTTCGTATAAAATTTTATAATTATAATTACCGTTTTCCAATACGTTTTATTAATTAGGTAAAAACGTTATAAAAAACGTTAATTATATTTTAAAATTTGGAATAATTATCCGGTTTAAATTATATATTTGTTTAATTTATATATTTATATTTCCGTTTATTTATATCCTTTTTACGGAAAATATAATATTTGCAAAATTTATATTTTTATCGTTTTCCGTACGCCTTTTATATTATACGTTTCTTTTACCCCGTTATTTACGTAATTTTATATCCGTTTTTAAACTTTTATTATAAATTTAAAATTACGTAAAAATCGTTTAAATTCGTTTAAACGTTTTTTATTAACGTTTTAAAATTTTAACGTTAAAATTAATTATTTCGTTTAAACGTTTTTAAAATTTTGCCATTCGGGGGTATTTTTACCCCCTATTTTAAATTTATCCGGTATTAAATAATTTTACGCCGTTTTTTTCGAAACGAAATCCGGTTTTTAAACCGGAATATTTTTTTCGAATATGGGCGCATTAATTCCCTTATTAAGGGAAATTAATATTTCGGGTAAAAATTTTATACCGTTTGGAATATATATTCCAAATTCGGTATTATTATCTTTTATTTTACGCGTTATTTTACTATTTTATAAAATATTTATATATTTTAAAACTATTAAAATATATTTTTTAAATTCGTTAATTTTTATATAAATATTTTTAAACGGTTCCGGTTAATTAACCGCTTTATTTAAAAAAAATCCGTCCGTTATATTAAATTTTATTAACGTTATTAATTTACCCCCGGCGTACGCGGTTATCGTTTCGGCGCCCGGATTTTATATTTTTAATATATTATTTACAATTAAATTAAAAATAAAAACGCCTGGATTTATTATAAAATTTGGTTTATTTTTTAACAGGTTTAAATTTTTAATAATTTTTTTTTTTTCAGGATTTCCAATTTTGGATTATAAATTTGGTTAATTAAAAATTTATATTCGTCGGTAAATTTCCCTATTTTTTTAATTTTTTATATTATTTTTTAATAAAAACGTAATTCGTTAAAACGTACGTTACGTAAAATAATAATTTTATTAAATAAAGGTACCTATATATAATATATTTTAATAGCCTTATAACCTACCAAATAATTAATATGGGTTTTAAAATTCGTTTTAAATATTACCCTATTAATATTTTTTACCCTAATTGGGTTTAATACGTAAGTTTTGCAGCTATAAACGTAAATTTTTAACTAATTTGGGCGTAAATTCTTTTTTAATTTAATATATAATATAAGGGTATAATATTTAAAAAACCGTTAAAATTATACTAATAGGATTTTATTGGGGCTAAAGCCTTTTTTATTTATTAACGGGTTTATATTAATTAAATAGGCTACCGTTATAATTACGTTAGGCTATAAGGTCGTTGGGAGGTTAACCGTTATACGCATTTTAAACGCGCGTATAATTACTTCCTATTTAGTTTCAGTGCTCAGACTAGACCCCCCTGCGTTGCAGGGTGGACCGGGCGCTCCATATACCTTTCAGCCACACGGCTTTTCGACCAATTAAATTGGCCGAAAAGATCGCGCCCGTTCTAGTCTGAGGACATGTTGTTGATTTTCGTCGCAAGCGACAGAATTACACAGTATACGCACTGTGCATACACTGTACGTGTAATAGCGATACAGTTAAAATACTGTGTATTTATTTATTTACGAATATTTAATTAAATAAAAATGGTATAAATATAATAAAAATATTGGTATAAAGCCTGAAATTAGGGCTTTTTAACGGGTAAAATCTTTTATTTATATACGTTATAAATAAATTAAAATAAAATTGAATAATAATATTATTATTTTTAACGCCCTATTTAAAAATCTATATATAAATAATAATATATATAAATTTTTTATTTATATAAAATAATTAATATAGTTATAATAGCCCCCACGTATAATTTATTTTTCCAAATTATCGTTCGTTAATTTTTTATTTATATAAATATATGTTAAATTTAATATTTTATATAAATATTTAATAATTAATATATTTATTAATAAAAGGTTTTAGAAAAAAAAATTCGATATAATAAAGTTTTAATATAATTATATATAATAATATAATAACGTATATTTTTTTATTTAAATTAAAATCAATATAGAATAAAATTTAAAAATATATAAACTTTATTAAATTTATATATAAAATATGCAATTTGAACAATATTAAAAAAACTTTTAAACGTAGACGTTTGTTTATACCGGTTATATAATCGTTAAAATTTTGGTATTAATATCGTTAAAATTGGTAAAAATATAAACCCGTTTCGATTGTAAAATTTATTAAAAATATTTAATATTTTACCTATTCGATTATTTAACACCTTATATTACGTAATATATTAATAAAAACCTATATATATAATATATACGTATATACTACCCTCCACGTGCAAAAATTTTTAAATTATATTTAAAAATAAAAATATAATTTAAAAAAATCAAAGAATTTCCATTTTTTTTAAAAACCCAACCTCCACTTGCGAATCAAAGCCACCCATATCCCAATTCGACCAATATAACGATTAAAAATATAAAATAAATCGTTATTAATTATTTTGCTAATTGCTATATCCAACGTACAAACCGTATATTTTTACGATTTTTATTTAATTAATTATAACGGAGTGTCGGTCGCCGAATTGGCGAAATTACCTCCACTTGCGACGAAAATAAACAAGTTGTCCTCAAACCTAAACCAAAATAATCTTTGGTTGGACCCACAGGTACAAACAAAGCCACGATTGAGCCACGCTCAATTGTGGAGCTCGCGTTCAGGGATGAGCCCTGAGACTACTTCCTATTTTAAACGTTTTATTTAACCGTTAAATTCGTAGGTATTAATTGGGGGAATTTTTATTTTAATTCCCATATTTAAACAATATTTTTAGTAATAAATATACCTAACGTAAGCTATAAAGGTAGGTTCGTTATTGTAAAAAAATTTAGCAATTTAAAAATTATATTATTTCGTTATTTATTATTTAAATCCAAAAATAATAATAACGAATTCGTTATTAATTTTCCCGTTAAGTGGAACGGCCGTTAAACGCCCTATATATTCGTTTTTAAATAATAATAAATACCTTTTTTTTATACCGGATTTTTTAAAATAAAATAAATTTAAATATATTATATAATAAAAGCGGTAAGATTTTTTCCGAAAACGCCTGGAAATTATTATTTTCCCGTACGTTTAAACGTACGCCTTATATTTTAAAAATAATAATCCTTTAATTTTTACATTTTTAACCCGGTAAATTAACGTTTTTAACGTTTTCGGACCAAAATGGCCGGTTTTTTTATATTAAATTAATAAATTATTTTTTTTTTCGTTGAACGTTTTTATAAAATTTCCTTATAATATTTTGGGGATTTTTATTTACCCGTTAATTATTGTAAAATTTATTATACCGGTAAAATTTACAAATATAATAAATAAAACGCGCAAATAATTATTAAATAATTTATATTATAAAAAAATTACGTTATTTCGACGTTCCAATTTATATTTTAAAATATTTTTTTTAATATTTTTAATACGGAATATATAATCCAAACCGTTATATTACACGTTTTTTTCTTTTAAACAAACTTTTAAAATAATATTTACGTAAAAATTTTTAACTTAAACGACGTTATTAAACTTTAATACCGCCCCGTTAATAAAAATTCCTTTTATTATACGTTTATTATAGGTAATAATTTATACGCGTTATATACCGTATAATATAAAACGCGGATTATTTTTTTAAATTTACGTAACGATTTCAAATCCAACCGTTTTATATCGTTTACCAAATATATCGAATAATAATTATTAAATAATATATTACCATAATATTAATTATACGAAATATTTATCGACGTAAAAACGCTAATTCCGTTAACGTTATACGTTTAAAAATCTGGGAAATTATTTTAAAATTCGTTATAAATCGATAAATAAACCGCTAAAAGGATTATAATAAAATTTTTATTTATATAAACTAATTTATTATTTCCGTTTAATATACCCCACCTTTCCGGGATTATACCGGCCGTTATAAATTTGGTTTTAAATTTTTTCCAACGTTTTTTCCGTAATTTTTTTCGTATTTATTTATATTTAAATAAAAAGGGTAATTTACGGAATTTTATTCCGGGGTTTTTCCCGGTTAAAACGTAAATTAAAACGTAATAATTTTTTGTTTATTAAAAATAAATACGATTATTACCGCAAAAATATTGCTAAATAAATAATTTTTTATTTTTATCGTAATTCCGCGCGCGAATCGGTTTTAAATTACGTTTTAAAATAAACCTTCCAAAAATCGCGTATAATTTAACGAAATTACGCCCTTTACCTATTAAAAAATTAATAATATCGTTATAAAACGCGTTTTTAAATTATTTAAAAACGTAATTTAAAATAATAAAATAATTTGGTTTATCCAGCTCGTTGCGTAAATTTATAGCCCATAAAGGTTAAAAACGCCTTCCGGCCTATATAAATTTCCGAATTATTGTATTTTTTTTAAAATTAGCAATTTAATAATTACGAATTTTTTTATAAATTAAATCGTAAATTTTAAACCAATTCGTTTTATTATTTATAATACGCGTTAAAATTAACGTAACGCGGTAATTTTTAATCGTCTGTTTTTTAACGTATAATTTAAAGGGTATAAATTTTTATTGCAATATTTTAACCGTTTTTTAAAGTATATTTTACCCGTTACGGTACGCGGTAAATAAAACCGTATTAAAATAAATTAAATCGGTATTTTTAACAATTTATTAATATAATAAATTAACCCGTTTAAATATTTTTTTATATAATTATTTAATATTTCGTTTTTTTCGAAAATTTTATTTACGGCGTTTTTTATTTTAAAAAAAATAAGGTTTATTGGTTTAATAAATTTTTCCAATATTTTCGGTATTAGTTAATTTTTTTTATAAAACGTTTTTTCAATATTACGTAACGTTATTTTTTACGGAATCGTATTTATATTTTACAATTTAAATTGGGCGTTATATTTTTCGAATTTAACGCGTTTAAACCGTTCGGTAACGGTTTTTATAAATTTTTCGAATATTAAAAACGGTTTATCGGTTTATAGGTTTGGGTTTACTAATTTTTATATACGTAAAATTTCGGTATTTTGGCGGTAAATTTTAAACCATTTTGGTTATTTTATTTAAAAATTAAATATTATAACCGATTTTTAAAATTTTTCGTTAAAAATTATAATAAATTTAATAGGTTTGGGAAAATAAGGGCTATTTCCGGAAATAACCCTTAATTTGTAAAAAAAAAGAGAAAAATAATTATTATAACGTTATTAATATAATTTTTAACGTAATTTACGTAAAATAAAAATTGCAATAGTTTATTATTATACCGGGCTTATAATTAACGCATACTAACGAATACGTATAGGCAAAATTAATAGGGTAGGAAAGCCATATATTGGATTAAGTAGCGCTATTTAGCCAAAAAAACGCGGAGGCTTTTTTATCCTGTTTTTAACGCTGATTTAGCGCTCGCTGTTATGTGATGACTCGATCTATCGGATTATCTAATGCGATACCATGCACTCCTATATCATATGCATTAATAATAGAAAGAAATTTAAAAAAGCTTTAGTCATTCAAAAGTAAACAAATCTTTTGTACAAATCCGTTGCCTCATCAACCATCACAACATATCCCTTTTTGTCCATTTTTTTTTCTTTTTCAAAACCTTGCCTCCACCTTCTCCAGCGTGTCCTGCAATGCCCAGTCGCTGCTCTTCTCCTTGCTCCTTACGGCCTTTGCCTGCGCAGCCGTGAACCCCTTGGCCTGCACTGCCGGGTTGTACCCGACGCCGGCGGCCTTGATGATCTCCTGCTCTGACAGCTTGGGCGCCTCCTTGCCGTCGGCCCTCTGGTAGACTGTGACGACGACGGCGCCGCCCAGGCCGAGGTTGTGCTGCAGGGCGTTCCTGGTGCCGGGGACGGCGCGGTTCGACGCCCAGCCGCGGAGGTGCCAGACGAGCTCGGCGCACTGCGCCAGCCCCGTGGCGCCGAGCGGGTGGCCCTTTGAGATGAGCCCTCCGGACGGGTTGACGACGGTGCGGCCGGGCCCGCCGGGGTACGTGATGCCGCCGGCGCGGACCAGCTCGTGGGCCTTGCCCTTGTCGGCCAAGCCGAGCGCGTCGAGCGTCACCATCTCGTTGGCCGAGAAGCAGTCGTGCAGCTCGCACACCTGGCAGTCGCGCGGCGAGACGCCCGCCTCGGCGCACGCCATCCGGCCCGCATAAGCGCCCATGCCGTACCCGACCAGGTCGATGGCAGACTTGGAGAAGAGATCCGGTCCGTCGGTGGCCATGCACTGACCAGCGATCTTGACGGCGTTGGGCTTGAGCTCCGGGCGGGCGTCGAGGAAGGCCTGCGAGACCACGACGACCGCGGCGCCGCCGTCAGAGGTCGGGCAGCACTGTAGCTTGGTCAGGGGCGTGTGGATCATGGGCGACTTCATGACCTGCTCGAGGGTGTACTGGTCCTTGAACTGGCTGTAGGGGTTGCGGGCCGAGTGCTCGTGGTTGACGCGGCCGATCTCGGCAAAGTCCTCGAGCGTGGCGCCGTACTTCTCCATGTACTCCCTACCGGCGTTTCCAAACATCTGAGCCGCGCCGGGGACCTTGGGCTCGTAGCCGCGGGTGGAGGCCATCATGAGGCCCGAGGTGCCGGTCGGGTTCTCGCGGTCCTGGAAGAAAGTCTGCAGGCTGCCGGGCATCATCTTCTCGAAGCCGATGACGAGGACGCAGTCGGCGGCGCCGTGGCCGACCAGCTGGCGGGCCATGGCCAGGCCGGTCGAGCCGGTGGAGCAGTTGTTGTTGACGTTGACGATGGGGATCTGGGTCATGCCGAACTGGTAAAAGACGCGCTGGCCGCAGGTGGAGTCACCGTAGCAGTAGCAGGCGACACCCTGGTCGACCTCGTCGTAGTTGATGCGCGCGTCCAGCATGGCCTTGATGCCGGCCTCGAAGCCCAGCTCCGTGTAGTCTACCTTGCCGCGGGGCTTGATGAACTGCGTCATGCCCACGCCGAGCACGTATGCCGGCTGCTTGGGCTTTGCGGGTGCCATGGTTTGAAGTATGGAGGTTTATTTTCTGCCGACGGTGTTGAAGTCTGCCTTTTGCGGGTTGATGAAACTGGAACTAAACTGATTTTGTTCTTCTGTCAGTCGATGGTAGAAAGGGTGTGGGACGGTTGATGAGTAGGTGAAGAAGATATTGTTGAATGAAAACGGGAAATCAGAATTTACACGACGGATCCAACCGATTATGATGGGGAAAAGTATATGGTTACAACGGTCTCAAATCGTCTCATATGCAGAAACTTTATGAACGGAGACGGAATGCTTTGTAAATTCCATCCCTCGGCCCTGTGGTTTGATATCCGAAGACTAAAAGAAAAGGCTACCTTACTCCTCATTAAAACCCCGGCCGATCCCCCGGGCCGTTTTCATGTGCCCTGTACAGTAATAGAATTACAGATGGGGGAACACCCACCTAAGGTAGCTAGCTAGCAAGCTAGGTAGTTTTCTAGGTAAGCTTGTAGCGACAAACTGTGGATCCCTTTGCAGTGTGCCCTTCTTTTCGCCTCCTCATCCCCGCAAACCTTGCATCTACCCAAAAAAGACTGGAGTATGCCCGAAGCTGACCTTGTGCGGGGAAGAGGACAAAGATGCCGAGGCATCTTCATGGGGGCCCGGGTACCGAGCACCTTGGCATTGGCATTCATTCCAAACTAAATATTATGGTCATTATATCTTTGGTCACTTATTATAGCAGATTAAACCAACGGCAAGTCGCATGCTGTCTATACTAAAATACGACACTACTTTCGATACTTAACGTTGCGTACCCCCTGTTCGGCACCCCCCCTGTTCGGCACCCAAAAATAACAACACTTTTATTTTTATCCTCCAACTTCTATTATAAATATCTCGATGAATCTTTCACTTTTGGATTTACTTTTTTCTAATCTTAATTCTCCATTTTCCAATGAAGCAATATACTGAAAAACAGCTTATATCTGCAATTAACGACGTCAATAATGGCAATCCAATTGCAAAAACCTCCCGAAAATGGGGAATACCTAGGTCTACACTTCAAAGTCGACTTAAAGGTTCTCAACCTTATAAAAAAGCACAAAGCCCTTTTCAAAGGCTTTCTACGGAACAGGAAAAGCATTTGGCTAATTGGGTACTTACCCAAACAGCTTTAGGGCTTCCGCCAACGCATCAAGAATTACGCTTTTTTGCCGAACGAATTCTTCAAACCGCCGGAAAGACAAAAGGCCTTGGAAAACGTTGGATAACTCGTTTTTTGGCTCGTTATCCAATCCTTAAAACCCAAAGGCCCCGTCGAATAAATAACGCCCGGGTTAATGGCGCTACTACGGAGGTAATTAAATCTTGGTGGCTTTATATTACGAACCCGGTTATTAACGCTATTAAACCGGAAAACCGTTGGAATATGGACGAAACCGGTATAATGAAAGGTAAAGGATCTAACGGCCTGGTATTAGGGCTTAACGGGATCCGGCCGTTGCAACGGAAAGAGCCCGGAACGCGGGGTTGGACGACTATAATCGAATGTATATCGGCTACGGGCGTTGCCCTCCCTCCCCTTGTTATATTTAAGGGAAAAAACGTACAACAACAATGGTTTCCGACGGATTTAAGCCTTTTCGATAATTGGCAATTTCACGCAACCGAAAACGGGTGGACAAATAACGAAACGGCTATCGAATGGTTAAAAAAAGTGTTTATTCCGTATACCCAACCTTTAACCCCTGAAAAGCGGTTATTAGTTCTCGACGGCCATGGATCACATATAACGGACGAATTTATGCTTTTTTGCTTGCAAAACAATATTCAACTCCTATATTTACCCCCTCATTCGTCACACGTTCTTCAACCATTGGATCTATCGGTTTTTGGGCCGTTGAAAGAAGCTTATCGACGTCAACTTGGATTTGTTAGCCAATTTTGCTGTTCAACAATTATTGGAAAACGAAATTTCCTATCTTGTTATCGAAAAGCCAGATTAAAAGCATTTATAGCAAAAACCATTCAATCTGGTTGGCGTACAACGGGGTTATGGCCGGTAAACTTGGTTAAACCACTTTCAAGCCCTTTTTTGTTAGAAAATAGCAACGCCAACGTTATAAAAAATAAAAACAACGGTTTGCAAAGGGATAAAACACCGGAAAGCCCAGCCCAAAAAATTAACGACCCGTCTTTACTTATTTGGAAAACCCCTAAAACGACCCGAAATGTCCGATTTCAACTGCAAAAACTTTCCCAATCCAACAAAACCAACGCTACTTCACGTCTTTTATTTGCAAAAGTCCAAAAAAGCTTCGAAGCCAAAAATACCCTTTTGGCTAGCGCCCAGCAAAAAATCAGCTTATTGGAAGCACAACTGGAGGCAATACGGCCGGCTAAAAGGAGGAGGGTGGTTCCGGATCCAAACGAGCTTTTGGTTAACAAACAAAACATTATTGGATTGCAGGAAAATGATATAGAAAATTTGGAACCTTTAACTGATGAAGAAGAGGTTAATGAACCGGAGAAGCGTGAAAACGATTGTATTTTTGTGCGTTGATAATTTTATATTTAAATCAGTTTATAAAAGTAGGCATTTCGTTGTTAGATTTTCAGGGTGCCGAACAGGGGGGGTGCCGGACAGGGGGTACGCAACGTTACAATGTCCCTTTGCAATTTGCCCATATAGTCGCTTGTCTCAAATCCATAGTAGCCATTGCCACGAGAGATGGGACCCGAAAATCCTGCAACAAAACGAGGTGGCATGAACAGACAATCAGTCGGTCCGACCTGGCACATCCGGGAGGCACATTGAGTTCAGAGATCAACTACCGACCGCCGAATCCGGCTGGATATCTGCATACCGGTGATTTAGATTGAGTTTATAGAAAAAAATAAATTAGATCAAAAACTCCGTAGATTCTGTTTCTGTATTGCATATATCGGATGGGTATATTTAAAAATAGACAAGGAGGATTAGAAGAGCTAGATCGAGTAGAAATCATTATTGGCTGCAAATCATCCACGAGTCTGAAAGTGCCGCAAGCGCTAGTGCGCTCTGTGATGCTTTCCTAGTATTCTGGTTCACCCCATAGATTGAGTTCGTCTGGGAACTGAGCATTATTATTATTCATTCGTCTGGTTAGCCGTCGATTCCAAGGCTTTTTGTGTGTGTATTTTGTTCAGATGACTTCTGGTAGGGAGACTCACACCGGCGGTGGCCAACTGCCCTATCCCACCGAACAGATGCAGGGCCGGTGGTGGCAGCTTCGAGGGCTGTGGAAGCACGTATGGCTTTTGATCTACTGTTGTCGGCGTTTGATTGCCGAAGAGCTGCTTGAGAGCGTTTAGAGAAAAGCTCCAACTGGCAACATAACTCACTTACCCAACCACTCACCCACTGTACAAGGGGCACTGCGCTCAAGAGACAAGTCGACTCACCGAAGATGATCCGACTACCAGCCCGTCTGGACCGTGATGTCCCTTGGCGCTCCCCGGAATCATGCTTATCGTCGACATGCAAGCGTCCAGGATGCGCCGGATGCCAAACGTCATCCTCTCCAGCCGCTCCTCGGTTGTCCCGCCCGGCTGCACCGACTTGATGACGGCTGACAGCGCTACAATGTCCTTGAGGTCCGATGTTGAATCACGTATCATCATGATCAGGTCTTCGAGTGTTTTCTCCACCACCCTCGTCATTCTCTGGCCCGACCATATCGGCTTGTTGCCATGGTGGTATCCACCCCCTGGAGTTACTAGGTAGTCTCCCCCGTCGGCCGAGGTTGGTGACGGTGCATACCCGCCACCAGTTGCCGGTGTGTCTCCCCTGCTAATACTGCTCTCTTGGTATGCGTTTCGTATATAGTAGCACACGCTGAACGCCGCTTGTATGATATCGTGCTTGAGGATGACGTAGTACATGTGGCTCACGTCGGTATATCCCGATGACCTAGGGTCCAACTCGTCGAGATACGTGAGCAGCACCATGGACGATTTGAGATACGTAGATGTAATCTGCGGCGGACAGTTATCATTGAAGGCGCTGTTGCCGCTGCTGAGGGCAAAAGGGCGATACAAGGCCAAAAGTGGGCGGCGGACATGCATGTCCAGCAGACAACGCATCCGCCACTCCTTGTACTTTCCGCTTGGATTGAGGCCTTGATGCTGGTTGCGGGGAAATACGCAGTTGATGTCGTCCAGGATCCGCTCCAGCATCGTGCCCACCTCGAGAACCTCGCTGTAGTCGCGAATAGTATCTAGTCTGCTCACCAACGTCGTGGCCCGCATGCGGATCGGGAGAGTGCTGGCGGCATATGCCTGTAGTTGTCCATCAGTCCGCACATCGATAGGTTTTGGGGGTGGCAAGACTGTCATATCTGCCCTGAGGTCCTCGTCATCTAGGTTGAGGGGCGGCTGGCATGTGTATTCCCCATCTCGGACACCACAGGGAAGGTTACAGCCCAGGGAAAGATGCAGATCCATGTCCATTATGGAGTACCATAATTTTCGGCGAAATTCCGCCGCGAACGGTCGGATCTGGGGAAATTCGGACGGATCGCGATGCAGGCCCATGGTCATAGCCATTCGTATGATAGCTCCAAGCTGAGTCCATGAGTCCTGGTAGCGAGGCGCGATCATGCGCTGAGCGTGCAAAAGCAAAAGCTCGGCAAGAAGAGTTCCAATATCCACAAGTTGTTTACCGCGCAGTCCATCGAGCCAGGCGCGGACGAGGGCACAGGCTGTTGGCACATGAACACCTTCTGAGCGGTCGTGGCCCAGCCCTCTAGATTCTGTCTCAAAACGGGACCCGATCGAAAGCATACATAGGAGTTGAGGAAGGAACCCCTCAGAGCAGCGCTGGCCTTCCCAGTATGCCTTATATTCGGCGCGAAAGCTTGGTACGTGAACGACGCGGTAAAGGCCTTCTGATGTACTCACGTAGGAGTCAAGCAGACGATCACACACTGCTTTACTTTTGGGGAGGATGTCGGCCATACGCTTGTAAACAGGTAGCACACTGTCAACAAAGACAGTGATGGGAGATAACAAGCGTCGCTGCTCTTCTTGCAGCATCGAGTATATCCTGTTTAGGTGCTGGAAAAGCTCGCCAGCGCTTTCGCGCTTATCTGCCTTGTACATAAAGTCTTGGGCTTCGTCAAACAAATTGAGTAGAACTCGGGTGCTGTTCTGACCGAAGAAGCGGGTTCGTATGCTCAGATTTCCCTTGACGGTAAGATTCCGTATGGTGGTAGGTAGAGTCGGAACGAGGCTGTTGGAGGTGTCTATTGAATGCATTTGGGAGCCACGAGAATGTATGTCTCTTGTCACATTATTCGTGGTCGCAGGTGTGGGAGTAGTTAATGTTTGCAAGTAATTGTCGTTGTTATAATTAGTCGCAGTGACGTTATTGCCTTTGAATCCAGTAGGTAACGACTTTGGTATTGAGGCCGAGATGTCACTTTTTGATGCAAGGATCAGTTGCTCCAGTCTGTCCAACCTTGAGGATATATCCTCGAACCCAGCTTGGCATGCCTCATGAGGTGTGCTGCTACTAGTACTCGCGGCACGGAAGCCACCGTTTGCAGGAGCAACTTCGTCTACCGGGAGCGACTTGACCTGAGGTGTCGCGGGCATAGGTGAGGCTGCAACGCGTGACCCAAGGGCAAGCTTTTTTTGCGGCGGCCGCTCCCCAGCGCTTGTGGGCTCCCCATCAGAAGAATCTGAAATATTGCCAGTGTGGTTGTCAGAAGCGTAGCGACAGACGCGGTGACCCTTTTGGCACTGTGAACACGGCACCGACCGGTCGCACTTCAACTTTTTGGAGCGGCAGGCGAGACATGACTTGACGGGGCGCGGGCGCTTGACGCTGCGCTGCTGGAATCCGTCAAAGACCATGACTCCCGGCGGGCCATTGCAGGCGCCGCCAACAACCCCCAGACCCCGATGATTTTGGGAGCCGATGACATTCTCCTTGGCAGTCACCTTGGCTGCCGTAGTTCCGCTTTTGGTAACGCCGATTTTTGCTGCCGATGCTGCCGCCGCCGCCGTCGAGGGCGTCGTTGCCATGGCACGGGGGAGTTGACTCTGGTTGATACCTTAATCATAAACCCACCTGCTTCCACAGCTAGGGGAGGTGGAAAAGGATTAAAAAAGAAATAAACCAGAAAAGTGTGGGATCAAATGAAGAAATAAAAAAAAAAGAGGGCGAAAAAAAAAAACGAGGTGTCGGCGCCTGGGTCGCGCTTCCCTTCTTCAGCTCTGCATTTCCATAAAGCTATCCGGACGAACCGGTCAGTTGTGTCTAAACGGGATCCGTTCAGCCCGATAGCCCAGTAGACTAGTAGGCTTGACTGGGATTGACTCGGCCGAGAATCACGCAGATGACCGTTTTCATTCAAATAACTGGGGAAGGGAAGTTTACTGGTAAACGGGCAGTTAACTGGACGGTTATCGAGAGAAAAAAAAAAAAGCCAATGTCGGGTTACTGAGTTTGAATGGAATTTTCCCTAAACTTTGTGGTTGTGTTGTCGAATTCGTTCGCAAGAATCTTGGCTTGTCGTCAAGGCTCGCAATCGCTTCCCCGGCTTTTAGTCAAAGTTCGTCCGTCGTCTGATCTGATCGAGGTTTCTCTCATCGTCTGCTTGCCTTCCAATTTCGAGAATGGACTTGACTTGATCCGATGAGATGCGGGAGGCTGCAGGCACGTGTTTTCACCGCATGTAATGTTTATGTGCGCTGCCAAACGCTAGATGGTATTTTTTTTTTTTTATCTTTTCTTTTTCTTGGGCTGATTGATTACCGATTACCTTACCGTTAAGACAGGCATAGGCATGACAGGGTTAAGGTACGGTACCGACCCGAGCTGGTTAAATTGGGTTGGGGCCTAGACCAGGGCCTGGCCCCGCGGACGGCTGTTAGCATCCCCGTACTGTAACCAACATGTATGGCCCAAGTTCGGGAGTGACAGGGGAGATCCTGAACTACCTTCTGTCTTTGTAGTAAGTTTGTGCAAGCCATCTCTACTTCGTGATTCCAACCATACTGCTCTAATACCTAACTGGACAGACGGTAAAAAAAAAAAAAATCCCTGGTTTTGCTTTTGATATAGTCAAATTCAAAGACGCCTGACTTTTTCGGCTTCATTGCATCATTATCACCTTCAACTCGAACCTTTTACAACTTTCTTGAGCAACAACAACTTTAGTCGACACAGAAAGAAAAAAGTGGCCATACCACCAATATTATAGTGAAGCAAAGTAGATGGAAATCCGCGGCCAGCAACCGCCTGATTATTCGAGTCAGCCAGGGGCTCTATATGTGTTTGTTCTATGGTTAGTAATGAATCAACAGCTCTCGAGCCGTCATCATGTCAACTGCTGTATGTGCAACGTAGCATAAAAATCGAACTGCTGCCGGCCTGCAGAGCGCTCGAACCACCTGTTAGGGTTGCGCTTCAAGATGTTGGTCAACCTGCAAAAGCATGGACTGCATCAATCCCGCGCTACAACCCCCCGACGACAACGTTCCAACCGTTGCACTTTTGGTTTTTTCCCCCCTTGAGTTGCCCCAGACCTTCTTATTCCCTCATATACGCTGAATATTCAACCTCCCTAGCTTGTGGCGTTTTACTCCCAATGCATAACCGAACCCTCGGCTTTTCATCTGGTGCATGACAAATAAAAAGCATGATATGAACAGTCGGGTCGTCAAAGTCAGGCTACATTTTTGCGTATGTGACATATCAGGACTTACTGAGCTGAGGCTGAACCAGCCATCGCGAACAAAATCGATTCCGCCAACCCTACTTACTTTGGCCGATCGGCGGAAAGTTTGAGGTTTAGCCTGGCAAGCCTGAGTCTCCAGCTGCATTGAATAGAACAGGTCTAGGCCTAGATCTAGTTCTAGACCGACCTCTTGTCATTCACGCTAACCCTCTGTTGGTGAAGGCTGGCGTGATGCACCAAATTCAGCCCTACAAGCAATTCACCAGTCCTAATAGCAGCCAAGTCTAGGAGATATGGTCAAGTGATTCATCAAAATAACCATTGCCGGAATTTTGCTCCTTCGGGTTTATCAGCTCTTACGTTCAGTCGAATACTAAAAAAAAAAAAAAAAAAAAAAAAAAAAAAAAAAAAAAAAAAAAAATCTTTCACCGTCTTCCCGGCCGAGACGAAACCACCAACATCGAATTGTTGAGACCAGATGCCATGGACCCAACAACCGCCCCCTTGGGTCTGAGGGACGCCGCCACAAACTGCAATCTAGATTGGCGACCCGGGATTCTGGTACTAAAAGGAGTGAACAGTGGACAGTGAACTTTGCTATTGGATCATGGATCATGGGGTGACTAGCGGGGATCTGCGGCTCACATCACGGCCCTCTTCAAAGCCGACTAGACTTTGTAGCCGGCGAGCAGAGCACGTTTTCATATCCGAAAGTATCGCTGCCCGGCTAAAAGCAGGTCGGTATCCGGGCCAACAACCCTCCGCGCCTTGGATTCAACATCAAAACTGCCTCCTGTAGGCGTCTCGCTGGACTGAGCAAGCACTATAAGCTGGAACTAGCGGCAGCACGATCGGGCGATAGAGCCATATCGGGTAAAACGTGTACAACTGTAATTACACTCCCGACTCTATCTACCGTCCTAAGGTTGGTTTCGCATGCAACTGACCTAAACCTGGAGATGAGTGAGATGTTAGTCAGATAACCCGTCCACCAATTGACTCTATCCGCCAAACCCTGAGAGGTAACTTCCGTGTCCCGGACGTCTGAACTGTCAATGTTCTAACACCCTGCGGGTCCTTCCGACGGAGCCTGCAATCAGTGCAGACTTCTCTCGTAATGGTTGTGTACTCCAAAGATGGGAACCTCCCGAAGACCTCGCGCAAGGTCTCAGTCACAACTGAAGTGTCGAAACGCTTCGCGAAGAACCCTCACAAAGCTCAAGTCGGGAGATTGTCAAGTATCAAAATGCGGTCCGAAACGTATAAGATTCCCATTAAAAAATATATAACGCCCGGCTAGTCCATAAACAAAACAATCGTAGTTCCCTTGCTCCCGCCCGGGTTGCTCTTTTTTTCCCCAGCTCCAACCTTGACACAAGGCGGGAGGTTTCTATGCCGAAGGAACCTCGATGCTCTGTGCGACACCGTCGGCCTCGCCAGCCGTAACCTTCTTGCCCGTCTTGGTGATGGTCTGGAGGACCTTTTCGTAGCTCAAGTCAGGGCCGGCGACGACGGTGGCGTTCTGGTTCTCGAGCGAGACCTCGTAGCTTTGAACACCTGCGAAATAAAGAAATGTCTTGTTAGTCTCAACGGAACAAAACCAGGGATTTGCTTGGATGTGAGCAAAAGGTAAGGGTAGTTTATGCAGCCGCAGCAGGAAGTGGGGATTTACCGTCGAGCTTCTTCAGCACCCTGTCCACAGCGCCTGAGCAGCCGCCGCAGGTCATGGTGATGTTGAACTTGTAGGTGTGGTTTGCGTCGGACATTTTGATTTGTTTGAAAATGCGGTTCCTTTCTGATGATGGGCGTGGAAAAGTGTTGCGACAACGGAGCTTTGTAGCTTGGAAAGTTGGTGGGCAGAAGATCGCTGGGATGGTTGGCGGGGTCGGACAGCGCTTGGCTTAGGTAGACTAGCTACGGTAGTAAGTTCCTGGTGGGGTTTTCGGTTTTGGTGTTGGAGATGCAGGTACGGAAACAATTGTACGACGGGATTTGCAGGCTTGGCTAAGGGTAGAATCAGACTGCTAGGCGAAGGACCTGGATGCTCGCTTTTATAACACAGATCTCCATGCCATGAGCTTTCTGAAGATATTGAGGCAATTATTATTAATCAGCTCACGTTCGCTGTCTTGCGCCATCCTCTGCGTTGGCCTGCCGTACGCGCATGTTTCGGCTGCGTGTCACGGGGCAATTGCGGGGCCTGCTCCTGACTGACAGGTTGCACTTCGTATTGAACTGTAATCTGCCGTCTTGGTACAGCCTTGGAGACTTTTGTCATCAATGCCTTTGTTGCTCACATACAGCCTCGTCATTACAAATACAAGTCTATCCGTAAGGATGTAAGCTGAAATTGTGTACCCCGGGATCTAAATATATCGAACAGCATTTTAAAGTACGCAAAGGGCGGTTAATTAATTGGGCTGTTTGTACTGTGCTGCGTCAATCTCGGTGACTGGGACTGACCCATCTCGGGAACATCCGAGCGCAACTTGCTGGTCCTTTGGGGGATGTACCCAAAGAGGTACCCCGCCATTCTCCTCCGAATACTTTCCTTCGTCGATTGAGCATGTCGTTACTAAGGTAGCTACCTAGGTACCTGTTATTGTCAGAAATGATTAGAAAAAAAAAAAAAAAAAGATTGCCCATCGAATGGGAAATCTTTCAGGCTCAAGCTGGCTAATGTTCATTGTCTTCAAGTCTGAGCCAAGGCACCTACATAAGGTACGTACCTACCTAGGCAAGCCTCTACTGCTAACTTTCCAGTGTTTTGAATGCTGTTGGTTTCTTGAATTGGTGGCCTACAGCCATATACTCTCATGTACAAACTTTGCAAAATCATGATGCATTGGCATCTTTGTCATTCGATATGATACATTTCCGAAACCATTGCCCATACTGGCAGAAAACACAACCAGCTCTAGTCTCTCCTCTCTTTTTGTTATCATCAAGGACGTTGGTTGGCTTGATCTTGCCCGTTCCCTCCCCTACTCTCCGGTTCCTCAAACAAGGGGTGGACGGCCGGCATCTCGTCATCGTCATCAGAGTCATCATCAGGCCACTGCCCAGGCATCGACTCCTCGGGGAATGCTTCATTTTCGTAATCGGCATCTGGGTTTTCATGAGTTGGTGTCGGCCGCTGCTCGCCTCGAAACAGCTCGGTCAACCTTTGCAGGAATGTAGCCGGAACGTTCTGCGCGCCATCAGTCCCTTGCCGTAAAAGTGCATTTATCGCCTCGACCTGGTCTCTCAACTCCTCCTCGCGACCCCCTTCGTCTGCTGAGTCGTCGCCCTCGGCATCCCAGGGGGCTAACTGTGCGCCTGGGTTGCCCAGCTCCTGGAGGGCGTCGATGAAATCTCGCATGCGGCCCTCTGTTTCCGGGCCTTGGTTGCGCCAAGGTAGGTGTTGCTCCTCATTCGAGAAATCATTCTCCTCGGCGGGCGGCGGAATCGGGTCGAAATCAAAGTTCGGCGTCACGTGGAGCAGTGTGTGCGGTACTAACGCCATGATTGATGGTGTATTATCGAGATACACGAACCTGGCAATCGGTTGTCTGACCTCATCCGACTCCGGTAAAGTCTCAAAGTCTGTAGGTCGTGGTACTGAGTTTGCGACATCCTTCAAAAGTGATGTGGCCTCCGTATTGTTGTATAGATCCTTGAACTGGTGGATGTGCAGCGCCGTGTAGAGCTGATCAGTAGGGTTCAATGGTTGAATAGCCCATATAGACTTGGGTGCATCTATGTTCAAGGCACTGAAGAGTGAACAGTACAGCCATGGAAGTCTGGCAATACCATTTTCGATGACTTCTTTCGCTCCATCAACGTCCTTGAGCTGTAACTTGGCCAGTGCCACGGTCTGTCTGATGTACTCCCTGTTTGGCACGTTTAGTGCCATGATAGAAGAGAATAGTCCGTGGTTCACAAGGTCGGAGAACCATTTTGACTCCCTCGATCTAATGGCAAGTAAGGGAATCAAGTTCAAAATTCCATAAGGATCCTCAGGAGCCAACGCTAGGAATAGTTTTGCCCACTCCAGAGCAGTGCGGTATGTCCCTTTCATTATCAAGCTTTTCAGATAGTTGTACGCGGCTAGCCAAAACTGCCGGTTCTCTGGTCGGCGAAAACTAAGTCTTGCACGACCTTCCTTTAGCTTGTTCCGGAAAGAAGATAGTGTGACTCTCCCAAATGTAAACAGGGCTCTCTCGCAGAGGTCTCCTGCCAGAGCAGAGTTTTGGTCTTGCTTGGCTACTTTGCTAACTTGTATCAAAGAGGACACATGGTAAGGGTGTCTGTATAGGAACTGGACGAGCATCATGGGATCATGCCTTTGCACAAGAGCGAAGAATAGTCTTTCCATGGCGGCATAAGTAGAATCATGCGTGAACTTGTACTCAGTCGTGCCATCCTGGAGGTCGTCCACCTTCTCCATGGTCAAGCCTCCAGCCGATGCTTTTGGCCAATGTTCCTTTCCTTGCACAAACGGGTTTCCTCGAAGAAGGACGTCTGATATGCTCTCCCCCGGCCTGCCTTTGAGAAACTGTTCAAGTGTCGCGGCTTGCTGTGCTTGGCGCGTATTTCGCCGCGGCTGGTTTGCTTGCGGGTCGCTGTCAGTATTGGCTGACTGAATGACATCGCGGCCAAAGAGGCTGCGCATCTCGTTAATCACTTTGAGATGCGTCATGTTGATGCTGAGCAAGTTGGCGAGCTCTCGCTCATAATTATGAGTCGTCTCCGACATTTGCACATCGGAACCAGCAGCTGCTTTTGACAGCTTGAGTTCCTCAAGAGCCCGATCGATCTCATCCACTTCTGGTTCTGGAGCAGCTGCCTCGGTCTCCTCCTTCTTGGCCTTCCTCTTTTTCTTCTTTTTCTTGGACTTCTTTTTGTCAGCTGTTGCTGGCGGGGGTCCATTGACCTCAGCTATGCTCTCGGGCTCATCCTCTGGGTCTTCGTCTTCGGCTTCATCTTCGTCGCCAAGAGAGGCAAAACCGGCAAAGAGGTTGGCGCGGGGCTTTGCGATAGGTTCGTCGTCCGAAACATCGTCCTGAGATGTTTCTTGTCGGTCCAGCCCTTGCTGCTGTCGCAACTTCCGTAACTGCCTGCTTGACATTTTAACGTGATACTGATGGAAGTTCGAGTGGTAATCTGCCGTCTAACGGTGCGCCACGTGTTGACTTTGAAAATATTATGCTGGGGCGGGCCACCATAGATTCATCAATGGGTCACGATCAAGAATACCAGTCAAGACCCGCCATCAATTGCGCGCGTCATTGAGGGGTCCATAGTGATAAGGCTCAGATCACGTGATGATATCCTCAAGACGCAATAAGAGGGTCAGAGCTCTAACGACAGCCGGCAAGATCCCTATTGACAGCTGTATTCTCCACCCTGACGCACGCACAAATGGCTGTTGCCAGCTCAGTAGCTTCCAGACTGCTCTGATTCAGGTCGGACCTAATCCTTGGCGTCGCCAGAGTTCAGCCTCCTCCAAATCGACTTTTCATCCTCGCTAAATTTGTCCTTTCATTCTTCACCGTTGCACAATTTTCCTTGACCTCACGATCCGTCTCTTTCCATTCGAACATATCCAGCATTTCTTCATTTCGCAGCTGCTAGCAATTGGAGTTGTTTTCGTATTTCGTCACGTTTTCCCCGTTCACGCGATTTGAATTTTTTTTTTTCGCAGAAGCTGCAACTGCAGCTCTTTTCTTAAACCCGCCTCAAGCTTCGATCTGAAGCTTACCGTCATCTGGCCACGATGTCAGAATTCTTAGGGTGAGGACCGCAAGGCCGGCCCTCGAGGGTTTTCAAGCAGTTCTGCTGATACAATGATATTGCAGATCTCGCATATCTCTTATATCCAAGAGTGACATTCGGTACGACCGTTCTGCCCTGCCTCCAATCTAGCCATTGCAAGGCCAGGCCCCAACCCTCCATCTCTATCGATGAATTTGTAACTGACGCGATGCGACAACTGCAGCTATGTCGGCGTGCTTCACGAGATCAACTCCGAAGAGTCGACAGTGTCTTTAGAGAATGTCAAGTCTTTTGGCACAGAAGGTCGCAAGCGCGATGCTGGGAAGCC
The DNA here is from genome assembly GCF_004355905.1 of Pyricularia grisea. Taxonomy (NCBI): domain Eukaryota; kingdom Fungi; phylum Ascomycota; class Sordariomycetes; order Magnaporthales; family Pyriculariaceae; genus Pyricularia; species Pyricularia grisea. Next base: position 1,714,258 of record NC_044973.1, on the reverse strand, counting down.
AGCTGAAGAGATTGCTCCATCCGATCAGGTCTATGAATACATCGTGTTCCGCGGCAGCGATGTGAAGGATTTGCGGATTGAACAGGCGCCCGTGGTCAAGGAACAGGCACCACCCGCTGTACCTGATGATCCTGCTATTGTCGGAGTAAGTGGAACACTTTTCTTTCCTCACCTCAGGCTTATTAGCTGCCTGATCTTGGCTATTATGATGAAATATCCCGGATGTAAAAACAGTCTGAAATGCGCAAACATAACCCCCTGTTGATTTCCGTTGCCTTCCTTCTGATCATATGCCATCATTTGCAAAATATGAGTCTCCAAACAACCAAGACCTTTTTCGTATGCTGACTTGCAACCTCGGCTATCAGGCGCGACCCCGCCCAGGAGCTGCGCCCGCAGGACCCCCTGCTGGACCTCCAGGCGGTCCTCATGGCCACCATCCGCCTCCATTCCCCGGTGCACCTTACTATGGAAATTGGAATGGTCAAGGGGGACCGGCTGGTCCTGGCGGACCAGGAGGTCCAGCAGGTCCAGGCGGCCCTGGTTTCAACGGATTCCCGTATCCTCCCCCACCGAATTGGTTCCCACCACCTGGTCAAGCTTTCCCCCCTGGACCGGGCCCGTGGAACAACTATGGAATGCCGCCTCCGGGAGCACACCATCCCCCCGGCCCTGGTGGTCCTGGGCCACGACAGCCACAGCAGGGACCACAGCAGCCGCAGCAGCAACAGGAGCAGAAGCCTGCCCCGATTGGTGCGAGGGGTGACAAGGCTAGGACCGAGTCCCCTGCTGCACAGCAACCTCAGGCAAAACCGCCTGGTGGAGCATCAGCTGCCAATCAGTCAGCACCCACCCCACCTGTTGACTCCAAGCCGTCTGTCGAGGAAGTGAAGGCAACGGCTGCCTCACTGAACCAGTCTGGTTTCAATGCTGGAGCATCTAGCGCCAATAAGCAAATCCCCACTGGACCCAAAGGCACACGAATCACCCCAGCGGTCCCTCTGCCGGCCGCTCTCACCCAAAAGTCCGCTCAGCAAACGGTTGGCGTTGCCGGAGTCGTATCAAACAACAAGCCTACAAATGCCGCAAACACAGCAGCAGCTATTAGGGACGCCACTCAAGCGGCAAAAGCTGCTGTTGCTGTGGCTATGGCTAACATGGAGCGTGGTGATAACGCTGTTCCTCAAGCCACAGCCCAGCCTTCTAATGGAAACACCATGGATAATCTGACCAACAAAGTAAACGAGATGAGGGTCAATGCTACTAGGGGAGGTGGCCGTGGAGGACGCGGCCGTGGCGGTCCGCGCCAGGCCAAGGTTGAGGTTCCTGATTCGGACTTTGACTTTGCTTCAGCCAACGCCAAATTCAACAAAGATGATCTTGTCAAGGAGGCCATCGCAGGTGATGAGGCCCCAACCGCGCCAGCAGCCACGAACGAAGACCCGGCTGCTCCGCCAGCGTATAACAAAGCTTCGTCTTTCTTTGACAATATCTCTAGTGAGGCGAAGGACCGTGCGGAGAACGGTGGTCAAAAGCCCGGCGGACGCGAGTGGCGTGGTGAGGAGCAACGTAGAAACATGGAGACGTTCGGCCAGGGCAGCGTCGATGGAGGCAATCGGTACGGTGGCTACCGGGGCCGCGGCCGTGGTCGCGGCGGCATGCGTGGGAGGGGTGGTAATGGCGGGCGTGGACGTGGCTTTCGTCGTGGCGACGGCCAGGCTACGGCTCAGTAGAGTTTGACGTTCCGGTCGTCCAGTAAACTCTCGACAAGTCAATCGACATATGGCATTCCAAGGCCCAAATCGTGAGACCTTGTCCGCTTCTAAGGCCGAGAGCGAGTCACTTTGATTTATCCTCATAATTATGTTACGATTCACTTTGCAACCAGAAGCTGCACTCAAAGCCTCCCCGATTCCACCTGCTCTCATCTTTCTAAAAACGCAATGCCTCTTTTAGGCCAACATTACTCTCCCAAATACCTGTCGTGCGCGACATGAGAAGATCGGACCAGAAGCAACTATCAATCAGCAAACAAGTGCGCACTACGGATTACTACAACCATTCTTGGCCAACAGGAGAAGTAGTTCGGTGCTTTGGATTTCATCGTCGACTCGAGGACGCTGGAAAACAGCGTCTGTTTCCTACAAAATGTGTATTACTAGTACAGGGAGGCGGCAGCCTGGTCTTAGTGGGCAAATGCACCCTACTCCTCTTACGGACGGTATATCAGCCACAACGCTGGTTATAGGCTGAAGCAGGGCGGCAACACATAATTATTCTTTCAAGGTCCCGGCGCAGGGGAATGCACCAGCGTTTTGTACATAATGTTTTAAGGCAAGAAAAGGCCTGCGACGTGGGAAGTAGGGACAATTGGGAGCGACGCAGGCGGATAACGAACTTCTGACGAGTATTGAGGCAATGAAAAAGCGTTGCTATTCGAATTTGCATCCCGTATCGAATTACCTAGGTACCTACTCACATTTAAATGTTGCGAGGTTTTGATCTTGGCGCAATAGGTAATCGAAGCTACCTTCCAGCAGACTACGAGTAGTAGAAGCAGGTTGATGTTGTTGGACCCTCTCGGGCGTCTTGTGACCAGATATGTTTAGTCTGTTGTGGTCTTACTTCGCGTCGTAATAATCCTGACACAAGATAAAGTGGTGCCATCCAGTAATAGTCCTCCTCGGGATAGATCTCGCTCGGAATTGGGGGGGAGCAGGGAGCAGGGCTTTTATTCCGTCCACAAGAATAGGCTGGACCTGGACTAGGATAGCTGTTAAACTAGTGATTGGAGGATAGCTGGTCAACATGCACTGAGTGCTGATTGAGTTTGGCAGGATAACAAATAATCGAACCATACGATTTTTTATGATGATTGGTGCATTGTTAACGATACCATGGAGTGCAGGTTTGTTGACGTTTTCCCCTTTTATTTTCTGCTGCAAGAGTCAGTCTATTTCGGTGACGGGTTGGGATATGACTTGTTCGATCAGGCATGGGGATTGTAAAGTTTGAAAGTACTACAGGTATCCAATCCAAAGCGTGAAATTACAAACTACTGTTGGAGGAATCGGAACCAGCTGATTCAGTTTTGCATACCCTTGAATTAAAGGCATGTGCTGGAATATAATGCAACCAAGCTTGTAAAGCGGGCACCACCCTTCCTTCCCTACAGTAGAGCTGTTGTCCGCCTAGTCGGAACCCCCCAACACAGCAAACAGGGCATTAGTGGGATTCCAAGTCTTTTGAACAGGGGTGTGTACCATGAGTTTTAGCACCTCGTCCTCCACACGCCACCTGCCAGGCCATGCGGCGCCATCGAATGGATTGGATGTCAATAGCAATTCAATGTTTGAGAAAGTTCCACGCGTCGATCACGCATACCAAGCATGCAATAGCGCCGTTGTCTTATAACCCGGGTCCTTACCTCCTAAGTGTGAAGCAAAAGCATACCTACTTTTTTTTTTCTCTTTGTTTTTTTTTTCTGTCTGTCTTCTTTTTCCATCCTCACATCGTCCCAACATGACCCAACCTCCGGATCGGGACGAGACCGCCATTCTCCTTGTTACGGATTTCGATCGGCATTTGCACCCTAGCATTGCATCCATTAGCAGGATTGTTAGGAATGGATGGAAACGCATCAAGAACAAGTTTGCATGATAGTAAAATGACTTGAGGGAATGAACCACCAGGAAGTGCACAGTAAACTACACCTAGGTACCCACGTAGGTAAGGTAGGTACCTGTTGGACAACTTGGAACCCTCGCTCGGCGATTCCAACTGCCTACCAAGTCTTCGTACTTGAGGAACTATAGATGACCAGTCAGTAGAACCCATCTATCAAAAACTTGACCTGTCTCGGGCAATCATAAATTTATGTTATTACTGTTGTTCCGTCCAATAGAACCTGGTCAACGGCCCGGAACTGGTTTACCCTTCAATCTTGCTCCGGATGGATATACTCGATTAGGTAACTTGGGCGCCTTGGGTTATGACCATGATGCCTGCAGAGGGACCGATTGACTGGCAGGCTGACGTTTGAAATGACGACCATCTACCCTGTTCATCGGCCGGGGGTTGCATTTACAATGAGCCTTATGGTGCATTGACAGACCCATTTATATCTTCTCAGCGCTCGAATTTTTACCAGTCCGCCTGTCTTCCGATCACCCCATCGCTACGCTTCATCTGTGACAAGAGAAAACCCCCTCTTCATTCGGATGCTGATGGGCGATCGTTATGGAGTTCCCATTCGGGACCCCGTTTTCCTTAGGCCTCCCCTCTTCCACCTTTTTTTACCCATGCTGCCTGTGTCTCAACCACAGCTAGCCTGCCCTTGGGGCAATATTTCTATCTTGGAAAAATAAAACACCGTCTTACTGGCATACGGAATGGGCTTTCAATCTGCGGTAGGCATTGATTTGTTTGTCATGGAAGTCAAAATGCGTCCGATACGGTCTTATTTTTTCCAGGGTCCATCCCCCTGCGTTTCCTAATCGGGGTGTCCGAACAACCTAGTAGGTAGGCATTAATAAGTTCAACCTACGTATAGTACATAAGTTAAGTTATGTATGGAATCAAAACGCTCCTCGAGTTGAATCAAGATTGATGTCCCGGCGGTACATCCTTTATGTTTTCCATGCCGCCACCCCCGCATCCTTTTCTCATGATATTTTTTTCTCTTCTTTTTTTTTTCTATTGTATTGCTTTTAATAAACCTCACCCCATGTTACACCCGTCCCACTAGCCTCTGATCATCTTCCGGGCTCGTTTGTTCCTATACTTCTAGAAGCCAGTTGCTTTTGTTTTTCCTAAGACGTTAAAGTTTAGATACAATCTAATACTAGCAAATCATCACAGCTTGGGCGGAATATCACCACGGCAAAGTGATCATGGCGTGACGTGGTAAAGACGACTTTGGATTTTTCTGGTTCTTTTTCATCTCTTTTTTGCACAACGAACTGCTTCATACCTCCGTTTTTTTTTTTTCAAGAAAAGAAAATAGGCTCCTTGGGCCGGCGAGTTTTCTCGCAACAACTACCGCGATCATGGATACAGACTCGGATTTGACTGGAGGACCGGTCCTTCTCTCATTATCAATCATAACAACATGCTTTGCTTTGGCAACATGCGGTTTGAGGCTCTTTGCTCGTTTCAGAATAAGCCATGAGATAGGCAGAGAGGACTACGCCATAGGCGTGGCTGCTGTAAGTTCCTTGGCAAAAAAAATAGATTCCCTTCTTTTGTGTGTGTGGTAGTCCAGATACTAATATCCATCCCTCTCAAAGATTATGGCATTTATAGGGACCATCTTCAGCATGATGGAAAGCACTTCCGACACCTCTGCGCAAGCGATTGAGTTCAACACCCTCGGCCAGCCATTTTACGTGATAGGCGCCACATTGGCCAAAATCTCCATCTGCTTCTCCTTTATCGCGTTGATGGATACCATGAGGGTTTGGCGGGTGGTGCTCTCGACGTTGATCTTTCTCATGGCCTCCACCGACTTCTGCTCTGCCCTGACGACGAACCTGCAATGCCAGCCGTTGGAGAAGCTTTGGGACCCTGATTTGGATGGCGCGTGCTGGGATCCAAGTGTGCAGGCCAACATTGGTTATTTCAGGGGTACTTTTTCTGCTGTTTCCTGGCTGATGTTGTCCATCATGCCGGTCTTTATCCTTCGCGGTTTGGAGCCTGATAACCGCGCCCTGAGGTGGCCATTTTATGGCCTCTCGGCTTTGAGCATCACGTAAGTTCTTACCGTCTAGGAACCCAACACAGTGGCTCAAACGTTGAAGACAAGGAAACTGACTGGAGTGAACCATTCTCATCACAAATAGTGCCGGAGTCTTCTCAGCAGTCCAGACATATGAGACGTCAAACATACCGATGCAGACGGGCATCTATACTTATAGCAACTTCCTCTCCACCCTCTTCTCTCTCTTTGAACAAAACATCGGCATCGTCGCCGCCAACTTTCTCCACGTCGGACCGCTCTTCTCCCGCCGACAGCGGCAGCTAGCCAGCCGGACCGACAGCGTCCACGACCCCTTCAAGCAGGGACGCAGCGGCGGCGGCGCCTCGCACTCCTCGGGCGACTCGGGGAGCGTGCGGTCCACGGGCCCGCTGGGTCGGTTGAGCGGCCTGGCAGGGGCGTCCAAGTCCACTCTGGGCGGCGGCCTGCAGAGGTCCGACAGCTTCGAGATGGGACTCGGCCGGTCCGGCTCGACGCGCAGCGTCATTCGCGGCGGCGTCGGGCGGTCTTCGAGCAGGAGGAGCAACAGGAGCGGCACCGGCGATGCTGGCGCCGACGAGGCGGCTCAAGATGCTGCGGCCGCCGTCGGCGGCGGGCAGTGGCCGCAGGGTATCATCATCAAGACGGTCGAGGTCGAGGTCACGGTCGAGGAGAGCACCCGCGAGGTTGACACGAGTAATATGCCGACAACGCCGAGTGCCGAGCACGATTGGGATCGGATGCTTCGCGATGGTCCGTCGACACGATGAACTCTTACAGACTTTTTTTTGTTTTGTTTTTCTAGCTCTGTACTATTTTTTTTTGTTTGGTTTCTTGGTCAGGCTTTTTTTGTTTTTGGTCATGAGATAGATTGGGTTTGGTTTTCTTGGTTCATGCGGCTAGAGATATGATACCCCCCCTTTTTTTTTTGAAAGAAAAATATTTAGACTGGCTCTAATGTAATAACGCTGTTTTCTCTTTACTTCAGAATACGCTTATGAGCAGAGTGGAATCACAATGCAATTTTTGGTCTTGTTTTGCGTCGCCATCTTCAACCGACATGTTGGGAGCGGAGATAGTTGCCAAGATTGTGGTGTGGTGTCTTGCTTGTCGAGACCGACACGAACGATCTGGAGATCCCAGTGTGAACACATCGGACATGACGCCACTTCAGGCTGCATATGTAAGGTACGAAGTACCAACCTCGTCCAATCCTCGACTACTTATTACTGTACGGAGCACAAAGGGTTTCTCGGAAGAAACAAAAATCATTGAGGTTCGAGTGTGCAAGACGCACCCCGCCAGCTTTGTGCTTTTCCAGCTTCGGCAGTCTGTCTTTGCCAAAGCACCCCTGCCCTAAAGAGTAAAGAGGGGGAAGGAACGCGCATGGTTGCTAATGCGCTTTAGTGGCATTTTACCTTGCATTCTTACAACACGTCACAGTGTTGTTGCTTGGTGGGTTTTTTTTTCGATTTCTTTACTTCGATACAAAGCGTACGAACTAACCCGTTTTCACATTCCTTAACATTTGATATCTCTAAATACCCTAAAAATCTCGATGTAGGAAAAAAAACACACACACACACACACACACACACACACACACACACACACACACACACACACACACACACACACACACAGGTTTGTTGCTTTTTCATTTCCACAGCCAGGCTAGCTAGCTCCTGACGCAGCAAACATGCGCGCAGCGGCGCATTTTCATATGCTCCCGCATAGGAGAGGGGGATCTTGGCTTGGCCCATGGTCTCGAGAAGAGCCTTGTCTTTTTGGGCGTCTCCAATGCTCCAATGTAGCGACGATGTCGTCATTTTAAGTCAGACGAGTAGTAGCGGTGAGGAAGACGGATGTACACGTACGGGTTTTGTAAGGGCCCAATACCTTGTCTTGGTCGGGCAGTAGGTCAAGAGCTCTGTGTTTTCTGTAAGCAAGCAAAACGGGCGACCTCGGCTTGTCGAGCCCTGTTCGGCACTGCCAAAATCATCTGGATACCATTCTACCTTATCTTTGGAGCTTCCCCCCTTCCCGCCTCGTTCTATCAAGCTCACTCCCACCCAGCCTCTTTCCTGTAACCTACTCCGTGTGTACCAGTGAGGCAGGCTGTGACGCTTTGGAATCCTTTACACTTTTTTCTATCCATCATCATCTGGATGAGACATCATGGATGACGGCTCTGTGACAGTCGCAGAAGAAACAATACTGCGGAGAAACCAATCACCACCCACCTCTACATCTCTGCCCGGCATTCCATTTTCCTTCCTTGAATTCTTCCTTCGCAACACTCTTGGAGCAAAGCAGCTTCCACGCATCGAGGAACATGTTGATGTCCAAGGCAGAGAAGCCCAAGCTCCCCAAGACCTCGTTAAGCGACGCCCCGTCACTATCCAGAACAAGCCTGACCACAGCCGCACGGCATGTCTTCCTCACATATCGAAGCCTCTCTTCCACCAGATCTACTACCTTGACTATCCTTTTCTTGTCGACAAAGACCTTAGATGGGAGACCCTCAGTTACATGGATTTGATTCACTCCTCTTCAAGCAATTCAACCTGGCCTCAAAAGTCTCAGCTTCCAGTGCGGATTCTCAACAAGCCCAAAATCGTCCTGCCCCTAAGACCCACGAGCGCCCCAGTGGTCGAGATACCCGAGGCTTCTCAGAGGCCAGCCAACACGACCAATGCTGGCTCCTCCCAATCTGCCTTGAATTCCACCTGCCGCTACTATCCACCCACCGCCAGATCAGAACACAACTCTGGTAAGAAGAGGAAACGGCGTGACAACGACGATGACGACGCTGGGCAGAACGGGGGCGGACAAGAGCCACAATCTGGAGGAAGCAAAAGGAATACAGAAAAAGAGGTACTCCTCCCTCTAGCGTGTCCCTATTACAAGATGTACAACGGCCTGCACTGCCCGTCACCAAGGTGTTCTGGGCCCCAAGGTTGGCCCGATATTAGTCGTCTCAAGTAAGTAGCTTACAAAAGGGAGAAAACGGATTGACTTGAGTCTCTTCCCCTTCACCATTTTAGATCCTCTCAAGAGGGTCCAAGAGATGCTTGTCGGCATTAACACTGGTCGATGTGCAGGGGACATCTATACCGATGCCACCTAGCTCCGCGCTGCGACAGGTGCGGAAACTTCTTTGAGAGAACTGAAGACATCGAAGCTCATTCCAACCATCCCCAGCCTTGCGAGGAACGCCCCAAAGCACGTTGGAATTATATGCGGCTTGACAAGTCCCAAAGGAAGCAGCTGAAGGAGAAGACCTACATCACCCCAGGCACAAGTCCAGCGGCGCATCGGGAGAAGTGCTGGGCGGCCATATGGGTTATCTTGTTTCCCTATTCGGACGAAACCCTGCAAATGCGCATTCCCTCACCTTGTATGAATCCCTTCTCCATATCCTATCCCTGTACAACTACGTGGGATCATACCAACATTCACATCTATAAATGTGTGAAAGTATCTTTGCTTGACCGATATTGAGGGCCGGTACAAGATACAGCCAACTTCAACAGATTCAGAAACTAACAATATCTATTGAACACGACTGCAGACTATGACGGAAGACTGACCCGGAGCTTTGTTGAACAATCAGTCTCTCATCGGAGGTCTGACGTGAATCTCCGCCGGGATCTTCTTGCCCATGTTTCAGGAAGCCCGGATGCCGTGGATCAGATTCTAGAAATACTTGCCAGACACGAACGGGCCTTTGAATCTAGATGGCAAGCCCCCCAAACGGCTCAGCGTCCCTCTGCCATCACCACCCCCTTCGACAACTTGACCAACCGCGCACCCGATGGACCGGAGATGGTGGTTCACCCGCCGCCAGAGGCGCCAGAGTTCATACCACAGCTTCAAAATATGCAGTCATCCAGTCTCTCGAACCTGGAGCCCGGCTACTCCTTCTCCTCAGCAAACTCGTACTACACCGGCTCGACTACAAGGCAGTCGGCTTTTTCCACGCGACATAACATCAATCAACTTATGCCGTCGTACTACGGCACAAGCGTCGCGGGGGAGACTGTGGGTACATCCGTGAGTGGCGGATTGGACATGCAGTGCCCCTTTCCAAGTCGCCCGAACCCAGCTCAGCCTGACTCCATCCCACAACCCCCAGGCTTTGATGCCCTTCTCGGCATTAGTTCTAGATCCCCCCTGCCGCATATACCTGGGCAGGGTGAGCTGTTGGGCCTGGGTATGGGCAACCTACCCCTACCAACGACATACGCCTTTGACGCCGATGCACTTCTCGGCGTTGCTGATGTTGGCGAGAACTTCATGGCTCCTCAGAATCAGATTTCCCATCAATTACTCCACCTCGTTGACAACGAAGTTTATCCAATCCTACCTGGAGAGAGCAGCAGCTCCCATAGAGGGAGAGTCATTTACCAGGTGGTAGATTACACAGCGCAGATGTTTCCGAACACTCATACAAATCAACAGCACGATAACGGAGGAGCTCCCACCGGGAACTCGTAGGGAGCTTACTCCGATTCAGAGCCTTTACTTTCACTGTTGTCTCCTCTAGAATGTATGCAATTTTTTCCCCCCCTTTTTTCACGCACAAAATCGGGGTTTGGGATAAACAGTACCTAGATAGCTTAGCATTTTATGATGATAACATTACGAGAGAAGCTTGACGACTACACAATATATATATATATCATCTTTCTTATAGATTTCACCATTGCTCGAACTCAGAACAGGCCGATATGCACAGCTCTTGGTCAATGTAACTCTTCTCTTGTAGGAAACAAGTCTATAAATATAAATATTATACAGAGAAATCATGATTTCAATGAACGCCTCCCCAAAGATGCCATCTTCTCAGATCCCCCCCCTCCATCTGCACCAGACCACGTTTTCAGGGACGCGACATCCTCTCGATCTCCCGGGCCATCGGGTCGGTGGCGAGGAGGCTAGGCCAGTTGGAGGGCTGATTCCTGCCTCCGTAGGAACCAAAGTTGGCGATGCGCTCTGTGGCCGGCGCCGCAGGGGGCCGCGTGGCTTGGGAGCTCTGCCCGTTGACGGGCGTTGATGTACCGCTTGATAGCGGGCTGGGACTGTTGCTGTTGTTCACTCTGAGGTAGAAAAAGGCGGGCGGAATGAAAGTTAGCAAGGAAATAAATCCTTCTGATACAACAGGTGGCGTATGGGCTGATGGCATATCACTAACCTGGGGTTGGAGGGCTGCAGGTGGTTTGTGGACATTTTGATAGACTTTGTTTTTTGGTGGGGATACAACAGAGAAGAGAATGATGTTTGGTCTAGGAGTATAGTAGGCTATGATGTTTTGTTGTGTAGAGACTTTGGTGGACTTGAGAATGCCGGGTACGTAAGAGATATAGAGCACGATGGGATTTGAACAATAAGAAGAAAAAAAACGAGTCTCCGGGTTACAACACGGGGGTCCTTTACTTTTATACACCCTACAGCAACTGAACAGTTTACGCAACATGGCCTTGTCCACAGCCTCATGGCTATTCCACGGGCATGTTGATAAAGTGACTGCGGACGAACGATGTCATTGTTGCAATACGCCTTGGAGAAAACCCTGGCAAGGCGAGCAAATGCGCAGCTGCTTTGAAGAACAGGGGCTCTTTTGGGCCTAGGCAAAGGGGAACTTGACTAGGCGGAACAGAGCAAAAAAAAAAAAAAAAAAAAAAAAAAAAAAAAAAAAAAAAAGACAAGGCGCAGTTTGTGTGTAGACAGGTTTTAGCGCTCTGGCTTAGACTACAAGGGAAGGGGAATTGCGTCGACGCGCGAAAACGGTAAATAGCAAATTCGACAGCCGTGTGTGTCTACGATCAAGGAAGGGACTGGAAATTTGTCGTCGTAAGCGCGCCCTTTTTTTCTCCCCTCTTTCCCCTGTAGACAGACGTGGGTAAGAATTCGTCTAGTACTCCAACATGGGGCTTTTCAAGTTTGGCAGTGTGCGCATTCGCGCGTTTCCGGGCGGCTCGAGGCAGATTCGAGGGTGTTTCTTGGGAGTGGGACGCTGTGATGACATGAATGTGTCCGCGTGCCTTTGTTTACAATCATGAGGAAACATGGAAGTCTTGTTGCCCAGCCCTCGCAACCGGATTCGCGCCAATCGTCTGCTTAGCCAGTAAATTGGAAGGTATAAGGCAACCGCTGCAGGTTAGCATGCATGGCGTCTGTCGCTTGATTCTCCGATGTTGCATTTCTAAGTGTGTTAGAAAGTTGTTTGTCTACTGTAGCTATGGTAGGCAGTGTGGGCTTCCTGGTGGCAAAAAGGCCAAGGTGTGACCGGTCTGCGCCCTGCTGAGTTCCAGGTCTAGAAGCCAGTTGAGTCTAGTCTAGTTCCAACCAGTGTGGCCTTCGGTGACTAAGACGACTGTTCGGTCGAGCAATGTTGATTTAAGATGTTAACATCATCACTCAACGCATCCGCGCAGCCGACGGTTGTTTTGTTGTCTTTGTCCTTTTCCGTCAATTTTTCGTTTTATACCCTGTCCCACAAAATGCAGCGCTAGAGTATGTTGGCGCGCCTATGTTTTGCGTCACGGCAAAACGGCTCACGGGATCGTACCTCAAGCGATCGAGTGCCACATTGCGCATTGCAAGCCGGGCCCTTGTGCACAATTTCAGGGTGACGACCCAGCAATTCAACCTTGTCGTTTAACCCAGAAGCCATTTTTGTCCGGAGACCAATGACGTTGAAAAGGGTTGATTCGCACTAAATAGAAAATATATGATCAAATTTCTGACAAATATAATATCTGCAATACGAGGAGGCCTCAGGAACTAAGCTAATGACCGCTGGTGCCTAAGGGTACCCTACCCAACCGTGGCACAGAGGAAGTGAGGCTTGTTGTATCATTGCTCAAGCGTATGGAGAGCTGAAAATACTACCGAGCATGTTGTACCTACTTTAACGTTTTGTACACATGACTGACCCATGGTGGGTGGGGTTTGAAAACCGTTGCCCCGCAATTACTCTGTGCAGAGTACCTATGACATAGTTGTGGTTTGGTGTTTGGTCCCTGCGGATTGTTGTTATCCGATAACGTTTTCAATTTAATTTTCTTGGTCTCAAAGTTTTGCTTGGATCGCAAACCACCTTGTTCATGACCGTGAAAGCCCATTTTGATAATATCTAAAAACTCCATCACACCAAGTACTCTTATGCAGACCTCGTCTTTACTTCTAAATACATGTTGACTTAAAACCTCACTCCGTGCTTCCCCCCCGAGGCCTCGGCGACGCGTCCCCAATCATGGCCGACACGCCCTTGACGGCCCTGTGCGGCATCTGCCACTCGTCGGCTCCGAGATACAAATGCCCCAGGTGCGCCGCCCAGACCTGCTCACTCGAGTGCGTGACCCGCCACAAGCAATGGGCCTCTTGCAATGGCCAACGTGACGCTACCGCATACGTCCCCGCAAGCAAGCTCAGGACCCCGTCCGGCATCGATCACGACTACAATTTTCTCAGCGCCATCGAGCGTGTAAGGTCCCGCGCCGCACGGGATATTGCCGACCGGACGGGCATCGCATCCGCGGCCGAGCAGCCCGAGGAAGAAGAGAGGCCGAGACATGGCCATCATCACTTTCAGAACGGCAACAAGGGCGCCCAGGTCCGCTTTCGCAAGGAGTGGAGGGGCGAGGAGCTTGTTCACGTACCTCTTGACCCGGCTGCCTATTGGAAGCAGCAGCAGCTGGAGCAGGCTCTGGCAAAGAGTCACGTCGTTGAAGGCGCCTCAGATGAGGATGATGAAGACGAAGCGGCGGATACCACCAGTAGCTCGGGCAGCTCCGATAGCGATTCCGACAGCGAACCCGAATCAATTCCAACACAAGAGCCAATGCAGCCTCAACCGGTTGTGACGTGGTACCCGCAGTCGTTCGGCACTCGCGACAAGGCGAGGTGCAGAGCCTTTGACATTGAAGTAGTTGCGGCACCCAAAGGCCTGGCTAGACAACGGGAGAACAAGACAAAAGGGAACAGAGCCACCAGGGGTATCAACTGGACCATCGAATGGCTTGTGTATGAGAAAGACATGGCTGAGCCTACGAGGGTGCTTCACAGTGCATCGGATGTCGAACCCCTTTACCGATGCTTCGCTGGCTCCATGGAGTGGGTTCGCAAGGGGAAGGAGCGAAAGGAACGCTTGGAAGCAGCAGCGGCACGGCAAAACACACCGTTTCCTTTCGAGGAAGTTGAAGATGAAGTCCTAGAAGGTTCAAGCAGCGCAATCCGAAGAAAGCGGCGGAGAAAAGCTCGTAACGCTGCGTTGGAATCTCCACCAGGCCAACAGGAACAAGGCTCGACTGCCTGGCCAATTATGTCACCCTCGCATGTTCAAAACCCATTCACGTCTGCTTGGGTCCAGGAGGAAAACGCTACGGCAACAGCCCATGGTTGGGACCTTGACGAGCAAGTGGATCTGAAGCGTACGAAGTGGAAGTACTATCTGCACAAGCCTGCTACGAATCCCAAGGTACTGATCCCTATCAGCGCCGAGGAACCTCTAACGTTGATATTGCAGGGGCGGACTGTTCTCGAATATCCGACGGTTCATGCCTTTGCAGCGGATATCATGTCCCAATTTCCACCATCGGGACATGTCGCCGGTTCCGTGAAGGATAGACGCTCTAAACCGATAACGCTCAACTCCATCGACACAACATCTGTTGCATTTAGAACCAATTCGGACTTCAAGTCACAAGGCACAAGGAACAATAGAGATGATGGCCAGCACGAAGAAGATCCAGGTCGCTCTCACTCGTACCAGAGTAACAAGCCTGGCCGGGCCATGAGAGGTGGAAACCGCGGTGGTCAACATCAATACCAACCACAAGATCGCAAACGGCCCTACGAGGCCCGCGGCGGCGGTGACAACAGGCAATTTGGCCGCGGCCGCGGTCGTGGTCGGGGAAGAGGTGGTTTCGGCCACCAAGACCACAATGATCGGCCAATGAAGAGAGGCAGATTTGAAAAGGGCACGGAAGAGGGAGAAGTCAAGGATACGGATGAACACCGTGGTCATCGCAACTTCTCACGAGGAGGAAACTCGTGGCGCGGCGGTAAATCTTCTGTCCAGCAAGCTTCAGACGGCTCTCACGGGACGATGATGGACGTCGATACCAAGCAGCTTGAGCAGGCTGTCCAGGCTGCTGCTGAGAGTGCGCTTGGAGGCCTTGTCAACTATTCCGACAGCGAGTGATATTCTTTTACTTCACTAGTACATCGATACTTTAACTTAGATACCCAACCAATGCTTCATTACGCATTTCTGACCAACGTCTATTCTTTGTTGGGACACTTGAACCTATCGTTGTCCAGTCACACGTCATCGGGGTCACCACCTTGTACGAAGGCAGTCTTGGGTTGGGCCTTACTAACCTACCTATGGCTATACATACTCATTCTCGTCCTTGGGCTGATCTCGCCTCGGAAACTCTTCATCAGAGCTAAGTGGACCATAAGGTTCCCTCCGCCCCGACAAAAGAGAGAGTCAACTCTTTAAGCAGTAATGCCCCAACAAGGTGTCAACGGCAAGGACCAGGATTATCTTTCCGTGAGAAAGAACAAGGCGTGGGTCAAGCATGGTTGGGAAACCTAAAATATGTATTTGCAGCCGCTTCCAGCCAAGGATGGGAATTACCGCACCTGGTGTGAGGCTAAGGAGATGGTCTGCCTGCGGAAGAATGGCTTGACTCCACAAATGCGTCCAGCGCTGAAGCATCTGCATCGACAGGTTGGACCCGTGACGACTCACACTGAACACACAATTGAGGCCAGCCGGCTGGACTCATGCTTCATTCGCAAAATTGAGTTGGCAAAACTGAGTGTGGCTTTAGGCCAGGCCGAAGTGCTGGAAGAATACCTCGATGGAGCGGTCGAGAAACATATTCTCCTCAGCGGCGTTGAAACCAAGAATGTCAATGGTTGTACTTATACGACAGGTTTCACGGCTTTACACAAAGCCGCCGGGGAGGCCTCCCCTTCCATCACCACGCTTCTCCTAAAGCACGGCGCCGATCCAAATGCATAGTCCACAAACAGCCGGACTGCCCTGATGGAGGCGGCGCTGTGGGGTCGGCTTGATAACGTCAACGAACTCCTAGCCGGCGGGAGCGACCAAAACATCGGGTGCAGCCGTGGCGGAAAAGAGCTGAGGGCCGTTGATTTCGCGAGGCGTTGTGACGACAGCGCCAAGGAACGCTATATGCGTTCTGGTGGTGATCGTCAAATGTGCTGCGAAAACACATGTGCGTGACAAGAACCGCGCCATGATTGTCGAGATTCTCAGCCCCAACAACAAAGACGAAATCTGTCGTCCACGGCCGGAACTAAGCCTCGACGGTTTCAAGGTCATTCGGTTCGCTGAGGTGGCCAATAACCAGATGGTGCTGACTGCCTGGATGGCTCTGATCAGAAGGTTCTATCTTCGGAAGTATAAAATCCATAGAACAGCCCGAAGATATTGACCAGTAAACCGGCGTGTGATGACTGCCAGCGCTTTGTAAATACCGTCAACTGGGGTGAAAGGCATGCCTGATCCCAAGGAGTGGTGCGGCTTCACCACTTATGCGCCGCCCGACGTTGTCTCGAGCAATTTAACACTTGTCAAGCTGCTTCCGCCGCCTGGTGACATGAAGAGCGACAACCATCTCCTTCCAGCTTTCTCCAGCTGATAGCTAGGTCGTCTTATTTTAGTGAACCGAAGTTATATATGTGCTTGATTATTTCTCGGCAGTTAGTAAAGCATTGCATTGGTCAGTTTACTGTTTAATTATGTTTATATATCTCGTGGAGATATTCAGGTAACTTGAATTGGGACATAGCATGTAGACTGGGGCAACAACCCGCCAATGCACAGAGATAGAGATTCTAGTTCTAGACCTTTTCTCAGCCCACAGTCCTTGTGGTGACTTGAGAAAACTCAGTGATTCTGAAGTTTGACCGAATGGTGTCTACTACGTTGGTGCCTGAGTACCTCCCTACTTAGGTAACTGCAAGTCAGCCTACAGAAGAGGGGAAAAAGACCCTGCAGCAAGCGAAAATATAATAAAAATCCTTCTTTTGCTTATTTCCTTTTTTTTTTATCGCTTATTGCCATTTTTTCGTATATCACCCACGTTTTGGACCTTTTGATTGGCGCGCGTCTTGTGCCTCCTTTCGCGCGTCCGTGCCGGTCCTTTGCATTATCATCACACAGGGTGCTGTATTCTTCATGTCGTACGGCGAAAGAAGAAGGTGAAAGTTAACAAAAAATAAAGGGACAATGAGGCGTCTAGATGTATTTCTTGGCATATTTTGTAAGTCACATATGTTTGAAGTTTTGGAATATTATAAAAGGGGGAACTGAGTCGGCTTTGATTTTTGACAAGCACTCGATCTTGGTCTCAGATCACCATCCCAAGCCAAACAGATCTACTCCTCCTTCTCCTTTTCCCTCCTTTTCAACAAACCAATCCCTAAACATGAAGCTCCTCCACCTTACCCTAACCACCGCGGCCAGCCTCTCGGCCACAGTGCAGGCCTGCGCCCACTTCTGGGGCTACATCACGCACAGCCCCATCATGGGCGACACGATGGACGCCGGGTCCGAGATGGTGGACGACGGCCGCGTCGTCTGCAGCAACAGCTGGTCCCTCCGCCTCGAGGGGGACCGGTTCATCTACGGCTGCCTGCCCGGCTACTCGCTCTCGGTGGCCAAGAACGGGAGGGACGCCCGGTATCACGCCCATGGCGACGACTACACCTTCGGCCTGGGTGCCCGTTCAGAAAAGTACTGCTGCATCGGGGCGTGCGACGATAAGGGTGTCAAGATCTCCTGTACGGATTATTCTTGGGATCACTGGGAGTTTTGCTGAATGGGTGGCGGATGACAACGAAAATGGTTTCATTGGGATTACAGGAAATAAGGTCAGTTGGTTTTTTGTGGAATAAAGGGTCACACTATACGCAGAAATAAGAGTCCCAGGAATCCAGATAGGATTGGAACAGTCCAGTATACATCCATGACTCCTGGCATGGGGCGTGCCATTCCAGGCAAGCGAGGCGCGCTGTCCGCAAAAATGGGAAATTTCACTATCGGTTGAAAATCGTATATAGACAAACCCATTTATACCGAATCGGGCAAACGCCATAATCCTCAGTATTACGAGTATTACGAGTAATTTCTCTTTGTCACTTATCATCAATCCCAACTCAAATCTACAACAAATCTGGCATTATGTAGAGTTTGGACGGCGTGGGTATCATCGCATTTTCATTTTCAAAAACGTTTGTAATATGCCATCTATAATCTTTCCGCATCATCCCAACAATTCCCCAGACCATCGTTTTTAATCCCTCATCGACTTTCCAATCTCACTCTCCCACCCCTTGGCCCTTTCGAACCCGTTCGAGTGCGTCTGGAAGTCAAAGATGGCCTTGTAGATCTCCTCCTTGCTGTTGACAACAAACGGTCCATGCTGCACGACGGGCTGATCCAGCGGCGTGCCGGCCACGAGCACGAAGCGCGCCGGCTGGTCCGCGCCCGCATCGACCTCGGCCACCACGACATCACCCTTGGGCTCGAACACGACCATGTGGTACTGCGGCACCGTCCTGGCGCCGGTACCGGCTCCGTCGCAGAGTATGACGTCGCCGCCGTCGAGCGTGTACGCAAAGGCGTTCCAGCCCTCGGGGAGCGGCTGCGAGATCTTGCCTCCCGGCTGGATGGTGATGTCGAGGATCCAGACGGGGGTGTAGGCGAGATCCTTGACCGAGTCGACGCCGTGGCTCTGGCCCGAGATGATCTTGACGGCGACCTTGCCGTCGTCGACCTCTGCGCGCGGGATCTCGGCGGCCCGCAGGTCGCGGTACCGCGGCTCGCACGACTTGAGGTGCGTCGGCAGGTCGACCCAGAGCTGGAGGCCGACGTTGGCCGACCCGTCCGGATTCTGGCGCGGCATCTCGGCATGCATGATTCCTCGGCCAGCCGTCATGAACTGCAGGTCACCCGCCTCGATCGTGCCCTTGTTGCCCGCAAAGTCCTCGTGGTCGACGGCGCCCGTGAGGAGGTACGTTATCGTCTCCTGGCCACGGTGGGGGCTGGTAAAACCCATGTCAGCAGGCTAGGTTAGATCAAATGTGCGCGTAGCTTTCGGCGACAGGTTTGCGAGATGGAGGAAAAAAAGTGTGAGAGAGGAGGCGCAAAACATACTGGTCAGGAAACCCTGCGCCGGGCTTGATGGAAAAGTGGTCCAGCATCAGGAACGGGCTGAATTGCCTCAGCGCCGGCGTGCCTATTGACCTGCGCACCCTTGCGCCAGCCCCTTCTGCCTGCTCAATGGCCATGAAGACCTTTCTGATCGTTCGTGGGACCGACATGTCGGTGGCGTATAGATGATGCTGCTGTTCTTCTGGTTGCTGCTCTGTCGCGGGGGTGGTGGTTCTTGGCAATGCGTTCGCTTGCTCGTGTGTCTCGGGGGTCGTCGTGATGTAGTTGTCGTTGTAATACTTCTTCAGAGTCGTGGTCAAGTCGTCAATCCGGTCGCGAAATAGGAATACAGAGCAAAGTCCAACAATTATGGGTATGAGGATGGTGGAAATGGACTTCATGAGGAACGTGGGAGGGACAACAGCGTCGATGAGAGCTTGAGATTTTATAAACAATTCCCGTCGCAAGTCTCCTTACGTAGTAGAAACCAATGCTTAGTTATATATAGTATAAGTGGTGGCTTGAGAAGACCACAGGGCCAGCCTAGAATCTTCTCCTTGGGACGCCTCCATCCAAGTTCCCACCAAGTCCACCAGAAGCTGCTTCCAAAGACGTTTAGCTGGACGCTGACTGATGACCATCAAATCGAGAATCAAAGCCACCCCCACCAAATACTGTATTACAAACAATCGCATCATCAACCAACCCTAACCCTCCGTTTGTCTTATGAAATGCTTGGTCAGTTAGTTATTTGCCATCATTACCGACATGAACACAGGGCAACGTGATTAATCATTACCTAAACTATTCTAGGATGTGGCTTGACGGCTAGGAAATCACTTCACGTTCACAAAAGGATTCTGGTGACAATAACTGACGTGATCAGCTATCATATCCCAAAAACCACTTCTTCGGTAATTACTTGCACATCGACAGTTTGTTAAAAACAAAAGGCAAACGATTACTCTTTTAGCTCATTTACATCGGTATCAATTATTCGCAAAAGAAAAAAAACCACTGAAATTCCACAAAGAATCTTGAATAATCAAAGCTATAACAGTGCAAAGAAATGGTGTTAAAACAAAACCAATCGACCGTCTTTTTGACAAGCATACATGGGTATGAAGCCCCTCTCCAATCTTGATTTTCTCGCGGATGGAATTCCTTGGCGATGTGCCGTAAACAAATATAATCGTGACTGGACCGCCAGCAGTTTGATTTGCTGCCAAAGCAGACCAAGCCAAGGAGTGCAACAACGATAACGCGATTGTTCCCAGAGTCCCACGCCCAGTGGCCACACAAGTGTGTCATACACTCAAGTGTCCATCGTTCCAAGACTCGAGTGAAAACCGGCCTCCTAAAGGATCCTAGGAAGTGCTGGTGAAAAAAGTTTGGTGGTTATTTTATTCGGATCGGTCTTTATGGTATACCGATTCGATGACACGGCCGCTGTTCTCGGTCCGATCGGCTAAGATCGGGCTGTACCAGATTTGTTTCCGCTCAATATACCATAGCCTCGACAGACGTTGGACCGCACACTACTGGGCTTTATGGGTAGCTAGCCCACGAGTCATGATGGGTAAGCTTAGTTGCTGTTGTTGCTGTTGGCACTGGCAGCCTTGGCATCCTCCTTTGCCTTGTGAAGGTAAAGCTTGACCCAGCTGATTGACTCAGCTGTAAGGATCAGGGCAGTGCCAAAGAGTGCCTTGCCGTAAATGACGAGACCGCCCTCGTTGCCAGAGTTGTTCACGAAGCTCTTATACTCCTGGCTGTACGTAGTGACGACGTGGTCCTTGCCCTCAATTGTCTTGCGGAGAGGCAAAGTCACAAGGTTCGACACATCGGCATAGAGGTCTGCTGTGGGCTTCTTGACGGCGGGGAATGTCTTGTCGACTCGGGCGAGCGTCTTGTCACCAATGTCGTCAACCTTCTTGACGTATGGGCTGACATACTGGTACGGCCTCGACAGGTAAGGGATCACAGGCTTGGCGACCCGCTTGTACACCATGTCGGTAACATTTATGCTGCGCTGGCCGTAAGGGTTCTTCTTGAATACCTCGATGCCATCGTTGACTACGGGGTATTGGGCAAGATGCTATATTGATCCAAGTTAGTATATCTGACGAGGCGTGGAAGAACATCAATGCCCATTATTGAGCGCAAAATGCAGTGCGAGAGAAAAACTTACATCAAAAAAGGCCGAGTGGGGAACCTCGCCGTTAACCTGAGGTGAAGCCATTGTGCCTATGGAGTTTGTGATGATATGAAGAGAGGAGTTGAAGAACGGAGAACAAAGATGTTCAAGCAAGATAGAAGAGACGAAAAAAAAAAGTGCCGGGTACGTCAAGGTAATTCACGGTATTGGGGTGTTTGTGACCGAACTCAAGCGCGGAGCTAATACTGGCCTGGTGAAAATAAACGCAATCTGGTAAGCTTTGATGCCCCAGACTAGCTTCAGCTGATGATGTGAGGGGTCGGACTTTTGATACGTACGAAGTTGTCCGTGGACAGAAGAAGACGCAAAGATCCTGGTTGGTGGGACCCTGGCAGTAAAAGTAGCAGAAGCAATCAAGCGTCGCACGGCTGCTATCAATGATTGGTGATGGATAGTTGCAGAAGCAGGTTCGTGGCGGCACTCTTATCGGCGTGTCTCTATGTACTTTGTGCGTCTGCTATGTGTGTCTCTTGTGTGTGTGTGGGTCGGGGAGCTATCCGTAAGAAAGCTGCCTGGCCGTTGTTGATGTGATTGATGGTGTGCTGCTTCCCGTTTTGATAAGCCAGTAGGTAAGTAGCAAGCCCCGTCGAGATTCAATGCGAGTTGGTTGATTAAAAGCACGACAGTTGGCAAACAAGCAGAAGCGTCGTGATGTATGTACAACTTTGCTATAATGTATGGTGATACCTGCAGAGCTTTCTCAATGCGTACTCTCAGCCCACTTTGGTTGTTTTGCTTCTCCCAAAAGATAGTTTGGAAAATAGGTGAGCAAGGAAGGAAGAAGAACGGAACCGCTAGATTAAAGTGAACAGTCTCAGATTTAAATGGAAAACAACAAGACTAAAAATCAATTATCGCCAGCGGAGACGTCTCGCATTGGCCTTTGCTTTCATGCCTGACTACGTGGTTGGTACCTGCCGACCTGGACAAAAAGATAGGTGATCGATCGTTACATCAACGGCAACCACTCTTTTTTTTCGTCCTTTTTGACATGTGCTTTGCCTCGCTGGGACGGGAAGCCCCACACACCATTCAATCACTTTTTTTTGCCCCGATTGACAGGGAAGGTAGGTACTACCTAAAAGGAATGCATGGGTGTTGTTGGACGACAGCTTGTCGAGACATGCGCCTGCATTGCACGTTGCGACTCGGCGCAAACCGTTTGGTCCCGCCAGCAGGAGGACTTCGCTTTGTTCGCCAAATTCTGGGCATCATCAGTCTTGCAGGTGATGACAGAAGGCCAGCAGAGAGGTCGGCTTTTGCAGACCTCGGGCAGTTGGTAGTGCCAGGATCATGATACTTTCCAGCCCCGAGCTTGATCTTTCATCATGTTGTACTACCTGCCAACTGCCAAGCTGTCGACTTTTGATAATGCTCCATTAAGTGGCGTTCATGAAGGAGGCCCACTTGGGCCGTCAGGGGTGTGTGATAGTAGAGTGAGTCCCACAGGGCAAGACAGACAGACAGACGATCGATCTTTACTATTAGAATTTGCCATGCTTCAAGCCGTTTAACTCTGACCTGATTGACAGGCGATTTGATCAGCCGTCGCCTCATGAACCAATTGAGGACTAATACATGCTGAAACCCATGGATGGTAGCCTGATGTGCGATTGAATCTATTCTATTTGAACAAACGGGACGAGTTTGTTTGGCGGTAGAAAGAATAGTTATGCGTTAGAGGGGTACAGAACAACGGATGGTTAGTGGGGTGGGTTCTCAGACACGAACTCGTGCTACGTCGTTTGGGAGGTAGGCAACCGGTAGTAGCTTCTGCTGGCAGCTACAACCCCTGCAAGGCACGCATGAACTCAGCCAATAAGAAGGCTGGGAGTCGGGGCAGCGGGCGTCGAATTGAATGTTCTTTCCCAGGATTTGATAAGAACCCCCTTGTAAAGGGAAACTCAGGTCTGACATGTGAAAATGCATGTCAAGGCAAAGGCGGAACCTCTCTCTACCATTTTATGAGGTGAGGTTGAACAACCTTTCAGACGAAGGAAACCAAAGTGGTGCGAGACGCCATGGTGCTTCAGTAAGGTGTATGGAGGCAAGGGATGCTCGGTTTGGATGAATCCAATGGCATTTTACTTCAACTTTTTTGTTGTAAGGGCCAAGCTGAGCCGTCCCAGCCGTCATTAGTTA
Source organism: Pyricularia grisea (assembly GCF_004355905.1). NCBI lineage: Eukaryota > Fungi > Ascomycota > Sordariomycetes > Magnaporthales > Pyriculariaceae > Pyricularia > Pyricularia grisea. The sequence goes on along the minus strand of NC_044973.1, from coordinate 1,690,966 downwards.
GGCCAAGCACTTGTGATGGCTATTGGTTACTAATAAAATAGTTACGACATGAAGCTTGTCCTTGCGAACTCCGACGGGATCTGTGAATGGCCTCCGAGCTTCCAAGTTGCATTTCCCCAAGATTTTCACGCGTCCGGTCAATTCCAAATTTTCTGCCATTAGTCACAAAAACTCCGCAAGGCATTACCGCCGAGGTCCGGATGGACAAGTGGCAAACATCGTCGCGCGCGTCTGGGGGTGGAAGAGGGGAAAAAAAAAAAAAAAGAAAAGAAAAGAAATAAAAAGAGCGAAAAAGAAAAGGGAGAAAAAAAAAAAACAATGCACATGCTATCGCACCACGGCTTGCGCGGAATGCAGGTCAACATATCCACTGCCAGGCCTGGTATCGGTTTTATCATCCATTGATCGCCAATCTCGGGAAGTTTTTAAATGTAACAAAGACAAGCCGGCCCGTGAAAGGAGGATCAGTCAAGTTTTGTAAAGTTTCACGTGAAAATTCGCAATAAACAGGGGTTCTTATCAATTGTTTACGACGTCCGGTGAAATACTTCGTGACACATATTTGCGCTTGAACGTCAACTTTGTTATGCTCTGCCATTTACTCAGTGCAGGAGCGTGCAACTCTACCATACCTTATCTAGGTACCTAAGTAGATAGGTAGGTAGGTACCTAGGTACCTATGCAGAAACATGTCTGCACACGCTTCTTTGCAAACTTGTTAGTTCGCACACGCGGAGCAACGCCCCCCGGATTATGCTAATGTCAGTACGGAGCATTTGCAACGCCGTCGTTTGCGAGTGGCAAACAAATAAAATCAGATTTATTTTCCCGTCACCCTCTGCCGTACCTAGGAATTGGTCTTTGGTTTATCAATTACTCTGCTCGGCATAGCACTACGACACGTAACACAAAACTTAGAACTTTTTCATAGTACTGCCCTGCCCTGCACTGTAACCTTATCTACTTACGGAGAGGGACAGATGGTATAATATGAACCTGCAGACACGAAACCGTCTCCAATCAAAAGCCTATTCTGGATTTTCGTTCAACAAACTTTTAAGCAGCCACAAGATCGACATGTTCGCATATCTGACCTGCCGCCAAAGCTGATCATTTGGTCGAGGCAAATACTAAAAGCTCCATCCATACATAGTCTACGGAGTAGGCATAAAGGTTCGCAAAAGACGGCACTACCGGCTACATGAGGCCAATCAGCTAAATTGTACCATACTCAGCCCCTGTCTTCCAAAACTCTCCCACATCCCTATCTCTGAACCAAACATCTTGGTGGTTTGCACATCCAATGTGTCAATATGTCACATCTATTTTTCACAGCGATCCTGTTCGTCAATGACAAGCTACGTACACTATGAATATGTGACGGTTATTTTGGATGACAGGTGAAAAGTTTAGTCTCCTGAACTGGCGTATGGCCTGACTGTGGCGCTTTGGTTTCGCTCATTCGAGAAGATCAATGCTGGTCTGTTTCTGCTCTTCACTAGGTTCATCAGCACCGAATTAGTCCGAGAAGCTGTTTAAGTAGTATGTTGAGACTAACTAAACTACACCCTCTGATGTACTTACTGGTGGTAATCTTTCTCTGGGCAGAAAGTTGATTGATGATGTGATACGTAGTCCGGATTTTGCAAGCTTTACACATACCGGTAGTGCCCGTTTTGCACGTTGGAATGGTTGTATGTTTTGTGTCTGCCTCAAGAAGTTCAGCTCTACCGACTGCAGGCAGCTAAGATAAAAAAGCCCTAGTTTTGTTTATCTCCGAAAGTCTGGTCTAGCCAGTCTCGCGTTAGCCTTCTAAGCATACCGGTAGGTTCCTTGCGCTGACACTAACATCACATTTCCCACCGGCTTCGTCTTCGTCTTCACCCCTGATCCTTCAACGCTACTCTCTCTTGACCTTGACATCAGCTTCTTCTAGACTAGACGATGACGGTTGGAGAACAAAGGAAATTGTTTTGCAAGAAATTTGTTTCGTCTCACTAGCGATGGAGATGTTCAGACTTGCCGCTCTTCGGGACGAAACGGCGGCCCGCATAAGGAGAGACATCCCAAGCTCGCGTGGTAGTCATGTACCCAATACGGTAGGCCTTGTAGAGTTTATTGAGTGATACTGAGTGATCCCCCGTCTGCATACATGCTAATATATGTTCCCGACGAGGCCAGCTTGTGCATGGACCCTCAAGTGTCGGCATTTGCCTTTCATGAAGTGTAGCACTTACCTGGCTACCTTAAAGGAAGCCTGGTTCTCGATCAGCCCTCATGTCAACTGAGATCACAAAAGTCCAATCTGCTCATCTTTTCCGCAAACGACTGCTGTGTATTCGATTGTCCCATACACCATGTGCTGGTTGCGGAAAATCCCTTGCGGATATTCGCCGCAGGAGAACTATATACAGCCAGCTACGTACTATCTAGAGCTGCCCCAGATCTAGAGGCTAGCTTACTTGTGTGCAGGTATTGTTCAGGGGACTGGCCATGATTCTATGCCATGTAGTGAGTATCACTTTGTTGAAGATTATTGTTGTTTTCTTGACGAAACACATCCCATAAGGTAGAGTACGGAGTCTGGCAGTTCCCTACGATAGACCATGGGCTGAGTGTATTATACGACAGGGTGTGATGCCTTACCGAGGGGCATCCTAATGAATATATACGCTTATGTGAACGCCTTATACTATGGAAGCCCAGTGGTACTGGTGGTCTTTACTACATGGGATTTATAAAACAGCCGATCATCCCAGCATGATCTCCGGAAGGTATAGTCTGACATCTACTCACGGTTACATGCGCACCTGAACTACGAATTGAATGATGATTCCCGTGTTTCTAAGCCTGTCATTTCCATCATGGTGTCGTCCTAGAACATTCCAAAACTCCTCGGGGCAGTAGGCCCTTTTTCCCTAGTTGTGCTTCTTCAATCTTCGCCAAGGCGCCTCCGCAATATGCAAGGAAAACCCAGGTGTGATATCTTCCGTTCTAGCCGCCAACTAACACTAAAGGTACCAAGTAGATGAGATGAACATGCCCAGGGTCTTGGGACTAGACTATCTAGAATCGGAAGAAGGGTTCCGGATCTGCCGGTATGGTGAGCAAGTCTCACGTATTGAATGCTAAGCTGTCAGAGTAAGGACGACTGGATTGACTCCGTTGTCGCCGAGCTGGGTCTCTAGTAAAAGATTAGATTTGCAACCATTTTTTTCCCTTTCTCCTTTTTTTTCTCTCGTTTGGTTGGGCAGGCATATGCTGTTGATTGGTAGAAGAGATGAAAGTAGGGATGGGTATGGCAGCTGTCGTGGCTGAGCATTCGTTGGGCACTGACCGGTTCATCTGAATAACACCTGATTCAGCAGACAAGTTCTACTTATCAACCAGGACATGCCTAGTGTGATGCCTTAGTATAGAGGTTTCGAAGTCAAGGTTCGAGCAGGCGGTGCCACAGCCCTATGCAGCTGGGGTAGCAAAACTCCGCCAGAGAAGATAATTGTTTTCAAGACACGAAGCTGGCCAAAATTACCGGTGGCCGAGTACTAAATGCGATGTACCGAAGCTGATATCCCGATATGGTGAATGAGGGCATCTCAAGTATGATTAAAGTCGGGAAGGAATATAGATTGTAGATCAACATATGACAAAAACCAACCAAGCTAGTCTATTAGTAATGAATTCATCCACCAAGTGTGTTCAGCATCACAAACTATTGTTTCCTCATTGACGTAACTTCTATACATAGACAAGTTCTACCAAGATATAGTCCATCGCATTAAATGATCACTGGCATAGTTCGTGATTAATAAGGAAAGGGAACACGCATCATATCGATAGACCAACCTTGAGGGCTTCGGGCATATAAAATCTCAACTAAAAGGTAGATAGATGATCTTATACCTTTTCCTACTAAAATATAACTACAATGTGGAAACCTCTATATCATGTGAAACCTATCAAATTAAAGAAACCATGCTACAACCCAATCTCAAGTCACATACATATTCATTCATAGTCAACTACGTGGTAGATATTTCGTAATCAATGGTAACCGGCCAGTGTCATGGTATCCAAATTAGGTAGGTAGTGTTGACCCTCCCGATGGTCTTGGCCGGTACTTCCCATGTCCAAGTCACCACAGGGCCGAACAACCAAGTTTCCAGTCAAAAAAATTAAGGTAGCGCACAAGCGTCGTATCGTCGGTAGGTCATAGCACACATCTTATTCTCCTACTACCTAACATTACCACCACCCCCCCGGCTAGGAACGGCGGCGTCGTAACCGGAATTCGCCACAAATGTCAGTTTTTATTGTTTTCGAAGCCGCCACTGGATTAGTTTCCAAAACCTGTCCGTCAGACGTTGAAGAGACATTTGACGTCTCTTTCTACAAGGATGTGACGGACGACCTAGGCGACGACGGGCTGCCATCCGATCGATCGAATTGTTTAGGCAGGTAGGTTGGCAATCGAGGCCAATTTTTTCTTCACTTTTTGTTCCCCGTTAACTTGTCATTTTGTGACAAAAAATAAATAAAAGAATAATACTAAAACTATCAACTCGTCATTGGTAATCAAACCTGAATTAGGGCAAGCTTGGATTGAGGTCTCACCTCCCTCTCGTATCTATAACCATGTACGGAGTGATTAAAACAAACAATGGCTCTTTATTGGGTCGGGTGAAGGAGAATAAGGAACCAACAAAACCACCGACCGGGTAACTGTCCGTTCATACAAGCATAATGCTCGCTGTTATACTTGCCCTCGCGACGCAACTCTGGTAGAGGGACCTGCATCAATTTCGGGCACCCCCACAACTGCGGTCTGAATATGTGCCCTCTTATTAGTATAATCGGGACCTTACTACGTACTTTATACTCGTGTACCGTACTGTGATTTGTGCTTCTTTGCCTTTCCATATTTTCTTTCCCCTGGAGAACTTGACGAACAAATCGCATCAGTTCTTCGACTGGAGGGCCCTTAGAAGGATCTACCTGCGAGCAAAGGAGCGCAAATCTGTTTCGTAGTGGCGAAAAAAAAAGAGAGAGAGGAAAGAAAAAGACCGCTGCACAAATTGGAATCCACACTCGATTTACATCCGCGAGCAGCTTTTGTCTCATCGTCTTCAATTTATTTGGAACAGAAGCTGTCGTGAGATGTAGATAGCTGCCTATTTACTTAGACAAATCAGCTAGACGAAGCGCTCGTGTTTCCCCGAATACGCCACAAGTTTAGGCCAGGCGGTAACGACTTGGATGTTTCAAACCGCGAATTTTGGGGGCGCACTGCAAGGGATTCGCAACGTGGTCCAGGAGTAAATAGACAAAGTAAGGTACATGCAAAAGCCAAGAAAAAAACAAAAACCAAAATCAGGCCAGACCCAGACGTAGGGCGAGACGTGGCGTACCACAAACGAGACAAAAAAAAAAAAAAAAAAAAAAAAAAAAAAAAAAAAAAAAAAAAAAAAAAAAAAAAAAAAAGACCCCCTCCTTCATTGACTCCTTATTCCTGGGCCAACGACGGGTCTCTGCATTGCTCTCGGATCTCCCGAGTAAAAGTCATTCGTTTGCTCGCAGATTACTATAAGCCCGCTCCACGGATCGCTACCCGACTTTGATCACATTTGAGGACGTGCGGAAGACTCTTGGGTATGCGAGTAATTACCACTGTACAGTCAAAGTGGCATAAAATAGTTACAATAAAATGGTTCATCCTTCTTATATCCACCTTGACTAACGCACCAACATTTGTGACAGAAAGTGCAGTTTAGTTGACAGACGAAGCCAAGGATATGACAGGTCGGCAGAACAAGCGGAGGAATTTCCGAGAGAGGGAAGCATGGTCCACCCGCTGCCCTGCGCTCCTCCACTGTGAAATAATGTGCCGCCAAGGAGTCCCCCCCTAGGAAATGACTGCATAAATGTTGTTGGCATCAAGCTTCAGCTGGGACGTTTCAAAAACGACCTTCTTCCATAAGCATCAACCAGTCCAGTGTGGGAACTCAGGTGGATTCCTTTTGTTTTCTAACAGCATGGCAGGCATGGAATCCTGTGGGCTTTGATAACGTTTTTAATTTTTTTTTCCCTTTTAACTTTTTCTTTTTATCCCCCTTCAAATTTCTCTGATGCGAGGTAGAAAAAAATTGCAAAATCTCTGACGTAACTTACTTTGTACATCCAAAGCACTTACAGCGCGTTGATCGCAGTAAGAGCCAGATTACCTTTGAGTGAGCCGAGTCAAAACAAACCCACCGGTTCATCCTCGACACCGTAAAGAAGATTGGATGGAAGGCCGATTCAGCCGATTGAGACTGGGTTGCTGGGGTCCCTGTCATCTTTTCTCAATTGTTTTGCCGTCTAAAAAAGATGTGCGTTCCCGTCTGTACCGTATGTACTCCTCTATTATTACTCGTAGGTAGGCGAGCGAGCAAGCAAGATTTGCAGGCTGCACCACCGGACATGAGCCGGTCGACAGCGGGGGGTCCAGAAACATTGCACAACGCAGGCCTGGGATGTTGTGCAAATATTGCTTCCGCCTAGCCCTGTCATTCTAGGGATTTCGGGTCAAAGCGTAGAAAGTATGGGTGGGTGGTGCGGAGCCATGGAGAAAGTAAGCAAAAGGTTTTCCACTGCGGACATACGGCGTAGGAGGCTTGTGCGCAATCACAGTATTTTGTAGCTTCGTCACTTGTCAAAAAGCAAAGTTGTGCACGACTTTTTCGTACGTGCGTATAGAACACAAGGGGATTCCTTGTTTTACCTCGCGGGAACTGCCATCAAACTGGAGAAATGTGGCAAGCATCGCTGTGCTGGTCTTGATCCCCAATAGTCTCGAATCGCCATCGGCTGGCAATTATTTTGAGCACAGATGCATAAATCTCTCAGGCCAACGCCTCCTATTCATGCTCTGGCTGTTTGTTTTTGCGCCGGCACACGGGCCTGCCGAAACTGACTTGGATGTTTGTAAATGTATTTATTTATGTTTTCCATCTTTGAACGGTACCGATGGATTCCATGCGATGAAAAATCTACGACGCGATTCGTAACCACACACACGCACACTGGATCTGGAGAACAACAGATCCACATTGAGCAAATACTATGATTGGGTTTTTAGGGGCTGAGTCTGCATCAAAAGAAGCAAAGCTCGAGAAGAAAGCGGAGCCCCAAACACAAACCGGCTCTCGGAAGGCGTGCTGGGGCGTGGGACAAGGGCTCGCCCAAATATCGCCTCACACACGGATCTGCAGCCCAACGTTCTTTGGCATAAATTGAATCTACTGTACAAATTTGAAGAAGGGTGATTAATCTTGTGGCTCGCGATAACGTGGGCATTTCTTCTCTCAAGTCCCCATTGCCACACTCGCCAACCATCTGGCGATCAGCGGAGATGGTCTGAATCCCACCAACCGAGGTAGGTACCTACATACGTACGGTAGCAAGCCACTCTCAAACCTACCGGTATATTGGGTAGGTAGGTACCTAATTGCTACTTTCACTAACCGCATGTGTACGGTATGTAGTATTCAATTGATTGACCACGAATCTATGGAGGTAATAGCATATTGACTCGTGGTTTGTGCACGATTTAGCGTTGGGCGGAAAGATAATATAGTCCAAGATAAGAAAACAAATCCTCCGGTATTTTTTGGGGGGTTTTTTCTCCCCTCTCTTCATAACGTCGGAGATTGTGACAGTATTGATTGCTGTACAAAGTCCCCAATGTATGTCAGTACGGTATAGTACTAAGTAGCATCATAAATAACAGGAGCTCAACTTCTTTCCCCCGCTCTGCGGTTCGTGATGAACTATTCCCTTCTTGGACCCATCCTAAAATTGAAATTCGCTAGGGTCACCTGTCGTCTAGCCTAATCAAGCTAGCCCGATACACTGGTAGTAGGGGTCATCTGCAAGCCCTCAAAGTAGCCGCTACTTCGTACGCTATCCCTTGAACTAAAAACCTCTAGAAATTGATGACTACTGCAAACCCCTCGTGGCCATTTGAAGCCGTTGCGCTTGGTGCTGACGATTATGGAAATCACTGGAACCTCCTTGCAATCAACAGGAATTTGTCTGCAACGATGAGGCGATTTGATTGACCGGCCGGCGCCGTTCCTTGTAGGTACTCGTTACTCCTACCAATACCGGTGCAACGTTGAGAGAAGCCAGGCACCCTACCACACCACCTTGACTTTATCCTGGTCTGGCCCCACCCTAATTCCCACCCTGTTCCTGGTGCTGTCTTTTCTGGTACAGCGATCACAGAGGAGGCGAGGCCGATGCGACGTTGGAGGAGTAGAGCACACAACAGCTTCCCCTTTTTTTTCTGTCCGATACTGGATGCCCAGACCCGCAGCTCCTTTGCTTTGCTCGACCCAATCAATCATCCCCATCCCTTCTTAGGTTTCCATTGAGGCCCTCCCAACTATCGTCTACGGTGCTCGGCCGATTGCTTTCTTGCCCTTTCTTGCCCTACCGCCCGCCTCAGTCTTTTTTTTACCACTCTCATTCCCTCGTTTTTTTTCTTGTTTTCGCCCTTCTTTTTCAACCCACTGCCGGCAAGGTCGTCAAGCAAGCACTACAGACCGGATATCACCCGTGTCTGTCTTAGCAGCGACAAGTACATTGGAGACTGGCAGAGCTGGCTGGACTCCAGTACTTTCGAGGGTACTCATTAACCTCTCGTCCTGCCTTGTCGACATTTTGGGGAACGACGGACCGAACCTTGACTGGAACGCACGAAGCGAGGGCATCATCCCGTTTGACACGCACCTCTTACCAGCGTTGGGGCCCTGCGCTACTTCGGATCAAACTCACAGACGTGGTCCGCCCCCCGATTTGACCGCACGCCGCATCTTGTTGACCAAGCGTTCGCTTCTTGACCTCGCATTTGCCCTTTTCTCGTCGGCAAATAGAGTGACGATTCAACTGCCATTCCGACACATCTAGACACCACCGCCAGGGCGGCGGAGTGGTGCTTCTTCAACAAGTCCAACAGAACACCGATCGATCACGCACGGCAGACGCAATGGCTCCCTCGCTGAACGCCCATTCGTCCTTCACGCGTCCCCGGACTGGGGACCGCGAAGGCCGGCCGACAACCCGTGATCAAGGCGACACCAACCTCATCATTCCGAGCCGTACCTCGTCATTGCACTCGAGGATCACGCAGCCGATCCCGTCCTCGCTGAACGTCAAGCCCCAGCAGAGGACACCCAAAACTCTCACACATGCCTACATGGTGTGTGGTGTTGGCCGTGAGCCCTCGCAATGGGTTAAGGCCCCCCCGCCAGCCCAGGGCAAGATTGGCCACATGAAGGGTGCAGTTGGCCAGTTTTGGCTACCGGAGATCCTGGGTAGCAGCCCAAGGCTGGAGCAGGACAACGAGATCGCCAGGTCTCTGCACGCTGCGATGAGAGTGAGTATACTCATCAAGCACAATGCGAAATTGCAGCGCCTTTGCGATTTCATGTTATCTTTGATCAATCTAACCATGCGTTTTATTTCCAGGCCTGCTTCCCTCACGATGTCGAGATTTGCACTGGTCGCAGCCAGCCTCACTGTGTCCACCATGCTTTCGTCCTGCAGCAAGATTCCTCCCACACTCTTTACGGTATTTGCCTGAAGGTGTGGTCGCGAGCCGATGAGAAGAGGGCCGAGACGATTAGGGAGCTTAGGAAAAGAACAGAGTCGGACTTCTACGACAACCCAGACGAGACATACTGGATCCCGTACTGTCTTTCGTTCCTTTCGCGCTACCCGCTGTACAACCTTTTGGGCGACTACCTAAGGGGTATGTGGATCCACTGGAACAAGGCCACTAACTTGTTCCATGCCGAAGAGGTCTCTCGAATCCTCAGCTTCCCCGCGCCGAGACTCAACGACCTGGTACGAATCGACATGAAGGACTACGCCCTCTGCTACCAATTCCCTTCGTCTCCCACTGGATTCCAAAACTTTGCCATGTGGCCCCTCTTCTCCTGTCTCTCAATTCCGAACATCGTCGGTGTCATTGAAGCCGCCATCTCTCCAACCCGTCGCATAATCTTCGTCAGCCACTATCCAGCAATGCTCACCATGGCTGCCGAAACCGTGCGCTACTGCGTCCGTGTTTACGAGTGGAGCGGTTTGTACGTGCCCATGGTGCACGCTCGTCACGCAAAGGAGCTCGTGCAAGAACCGGGCCCGTACATTCTCGGTGTTACCGCGGAGTGCAGGTCCCTCTTCACAGCCCCGACTGATGCGTTGGTGGTGGACCTGGACCGCAACTTCGTTCTTACCTCTAGCCCGCCGACCGCCTTGAATCCCAACCAGCGCAATAAGTTCGTCACCCGTCTGACACAGGCGCTTAACGGTGATGTTACTCCGTCTGGCGCTCCTGCGCACTTGCGCTCGGCATACGGCGGTGGCAAGCTGGTTCCAGCTGGTCAAATAATAGTTATGCGTGGTGAGGTCGAATCCATCCAGGACCCCGAGTGGTGGAACCAGGACGCTGTTATGGCTGTCATGGACCACGTTTGCGAGAAGATGGGCCGGAACACTGGTATCAAGGCTGTCTTTGGTGGCGCAGTCAAGAAGCCTCTGATGACCAAGGTTTCTATGAGACACCTCAACGAGATTGTTCGTGAGAGGAATCAGTACTCCCGGGATGCCCTGGAGGCCTGGCAAGACTTTATTAACCTGAAGGGCCGCATGGACACTGAGCTTGCCAAGGTCACCAAGCGCAACAACTACCTCAACGAGGAGCTCGACAGCTGGAAGCAGCAGGTAAGCACATCAACACTGTAATCTTGTCAAAGATGGGTCGCTAACCACAATACCATTAAATAGTTCACCAAGTTCCAGGCCTTCGCCGAGCAGCTCACCAAGGAGACTCAGGATCTCAAGGTCAAGATTGAGGGCCACAAGAGGGAAAATCGCCGCCTGGCAACACTTATTGACCAGCAGAAAGACGATGCCGCTCGCATGTCGGTCCGTCTTACCGGTACCGAGAAGCAGCGCGACGACGCCCTCGAGGCTCTTGTGCTTCAACAGGAGATTGCCGAGGAGCTCGAGCGCGAGCGCAAGCGCAACAAGAAGGAGCTTGCAGCCCTGCAACACACCAACCACACCATCACCAGGCAGCGCGACGACGCTCGCCGCGTGGTGTTGCACCTGCGCAGCCTTATCGGTGGCCAGAGCCACCATCTGGAGCACCTCGTCGGCTCTCTCACCAAGCCCGAGAACGACAACGACCTCGCCCACGAGGTCGAGGCTGGCTACGAGGACGATACTCAGGGTAAGTTCTAAACCTTTTCCTTTATTTTTTTTATTAATCGGGGTTCCCCCTGTGGTTATGTTGCCACCGTTTCATACAATTTCCTCCTGCATCGCCCATATTCTAACCCTCTTTCTTTTGTCTTCCGTTATAGATATGGAGAGCAAGCACCACAACAGCAAGCGCTTTTCTTCCTCAAGCTTCTCTGATGTGGCTGACCGTCACCTTAAAGACAAGACGGATGCTATTGCACACATCATCCGTAACATCGCAGAGCAGTGCCAGGCTGCCGTCGAGGGCCTGGCCCTTGCCCACGACGCCGAGATCGAGGACGGCTCCGATTCTGGTCACCACTCGAGCAACTACCGCCGCGGCAGCGGCCTTTCGGTCGCTGGCAGCGATGCCGGTACCCACAGCGAAGTCGGCGATGATATCAGCGTTCGCCTGCGCCCATCGTCGGGTCGCACGTCGAGCATCCCGCCGACGCCGGACTTGATCCCCAACAGGTCGAGCACCGCCCTTTCGATGGCCTCGACCACCATGACCACCCCGGAGCGGTCTTCCCAGCAGTACATGATCGGTCACGATATCCCAACAAAGATTGTTGAGGACGACGAGGATCTGGACAACGGTCCATCTGCCAGCGAGTCTGAGACGGTCAACATGCCCGCTCACACAACCAGCAGGGTTCTTGGCAAGCACACCGAGAGTCTGCTTCACAGGCCTTCGGGGGCTCGCATCAGCGCGCTTGGGGGCACCCGTTAAAACAGCATGCTTTTAACGACCTCTTGCTTTGCTGATGTTGGGCGTGGATTCTCGCACACGTGCCATTTACCGTAATTTTTACTATCTCTGGTCATAGTTTATTCCCCACATTACATAGTTCCTATGTCTTTACTGGCGTTGATGATTTCCTCTGTCTTCTAATTATTGCTGGCTTTTGCGCAGTATTGTTTCTTTTTCTTTTTGGTTTCCTTGACTGCTTCAACAAGCTTGAGGTAAAACACTGCCATACCACTCCTTCTCTTCTTGTCTCTATGTTGTGTTTTACGTGTGACTTCTAACGAAAAAGAAAGTCGCGGGGCTTTGGGGTTATTCGTGTTGGGGGATGTGTGATTTACTTGCGGACTACGTGCTACACCGCGCTTCTCCTATTTTCGCTTCTTAAAAGATGATGCGGCCATGTTTCGATAGCCTGCGCGAATTGGTGGTATTTTCTGGCAATTTTGTTTGAATTTTCATACCAGTCTCGTTATATTAGCGTAACAAACGGATTGATCGCATTATTCAAAAGAAGAAATTAAAACCCGTTCTTGATCTTTACTTGAGGCTGCAGCTGCTCAATATCCCTGTGTCCATTCGCTGCTGGGACTCAACAGATGCTCGGCTTGCCTGTTTGTTGGTACATAAGTGCTCATTAGATTAGGCCTGGTCATGTTCCCAAAAATGATTAGTGATGTTCGGATTTTTACGAGTGAGCCAGACTATTTATTTCCTCTCGAGGTACTTTCACCTGACCTACTCTGTGTATCGGCTGAAATTAGCAAACTGCGGCCACTGCCAAACAGGCATCACCTATTTTCTAGAACTAGACTAGTTTTGGTATCTGCTCGAATATGTAAAACGAGAGTATCCCCTTGACACTCATCCGCCCCGTAGATGTTGTTTCCCCCCAAGCAAGCATCACCAGGCAATCTTTGCAGTGGAACCAACAAATAAATAAACTTAAGTTTTATGTTTTCCTCTTTTTTTTCTTCTTTATTTTTCCTTTTTTTTTTGCTCATTTTTGTCCTGTATCACTTTTGGGAAAGGATGCCAGGCCAGATCTTTGCAATAATGTTTCGTAAAACACAAGAGAGACCGATGGAAAAGGGGGTATTCTATAGACATGCAGAAAAAAAGGAGACCAAAAACCAAACATTCCGAGGTTAAAGAAAAAAATCAAGAAAGAAACTAGAAAAAAGATTCATGACAGAGAATTTAAACAACAATTTGTACGAAGAAAAAAAAACACACCTCCCCCAAATCTTCTATACCACTTCCGAATAAAACCTCCACATTCATAATTCCGTAATAGGCATCTTTGTATAATCGTAGGCGAGCTCTCTCTCTCTCTCTCTCATTCGCTCACAGAACCTTCGTCCTCATCCCATCCGTCATCGCTAACAAAGCCGCTGTCGCCGGCACCGTCGTAATTGACTCCGTGACGAGTGCCGAGCAGCCCGAGCCCGAGTTGCTCCCTCGTCTCCCGCTGTATCTTCAAGAAGTAGCGTCTGAGGCTTCTGAGGCCTCTCAGAAACCCACGGTCGGGCTGGCCAGGGTGCTGTGGCGGACAGGGCCTGTCCTCGGCCCCATATCCACCGGACAAGGCTGTGACTCCATTGGCAAAGTCGGCAATCTTGAAATCAATCTCGCGCTTGTTACGCTTGCGCCCCTTTCGCGCGGCAACCGAGGCAGCCGTGCGACCTTCTTCGGTGTCCGTGGCAAAGTCTGTAGTCGAATCCTCAATCGCAGTCTCGTTCCCCTCATCGCCGCTCCGATCTCCGTCATAAAACATTAATAGGCTGGCGGCATAGAATCTGTAGTCGTCTAGCTTTTCAATAATGACCTCTAGCTCTCTAAGCTTGGACAGTACGGTGGGTATGTGCCGGAGGATGCTCGCCGGATCCACACCGTCGTACAAGAATCGCGTCAATGCCTCCTGAAATTCCGCTCCAGGTCTGAGGTCCCGACCGTAGTACTTGTCGCGAAATATATATGTCTGTTGGGCTGCGTCCCACACTTGCAACCCGCAGACCCGTACGCCGAGGCTCCGCGACGTGGTGGCCGCACACTTGCGTTGCTGTGAAGCCTGTTTCTTTGGGGTCGCGTCGACTCCGTATTGACGAGTCCCCATCTTGAGGTCCATGATGCATGGCCGTTTCATGCCTGCGGTCAAATCCTCAAGCAGGAGGAAGTACTCCACACGCGAATCCGCCACACGCGCCTCCTTTGGATTGACAGGTCGCGGTATTCGCTTGAACTCGGTCGCTGGGCTGGCGGCCCCCGATGTTACTGTTGATGGGTAATTGCTAATTGTCCAGCCGGGTGATGTGACAGGCGTCTCTTCAGGCTCCACATGCAAGGTTGCCGGTCCGACATCTGAATCTGTGCTCCTGGGGCGTCCGTTCCCGTTCTGTGTGGGAGGTTTTGATGATTTATCCTCCACTCCTGCAGAGACCAATCCGGTATCAAATTCAGTTTCCCGCTTGAAGTCCTCGTCATCCGGCTCTTGAAAGTATTGCAGTTTCCTCTCAGACGAATCCAATCCCTCTTTGGCCCTCCTGCGCAAAGCTGTGCCAGAGTACCGACGACGTTTACCCTGAGGAGCGCCCTTCTCGACAGGAATCTCGGGCTCTGGAGCACTTGTGCCCGTAATGTCCTTGGGTCCGAGATCCTCCTCTGCTTTGAGTCTTTCCTTGACATTCTTCGGCACCGATGTACCCTCCGAATGATCGATTTCGGGCCCCATGTCGCTCAAAGTGTTGCGTAACCGAGAGCTGGCCTGGCCAGTGCTAGAGCGGCGTGGGGGAAGATCAGGTTCGGATTCTGCCCTGTCATCCATGTTGCCTGTGGGCACCAAGAAGTTCGGCAGTGAGGACCTCGGAAGGGGTGCACGCTGCGAGTGCCACCTGCGGTGTGGCCGCATTGGAAAAGGGGTCTTCATGAAAACGTCGTTGAAAACCTTGTTGCGCAAATCCTTGTTGACAGTTGTCGCACCCCAGCTGTTTGCATGTCGATCCTCAAGCGTTGGCCGGCTGGCAGCCTTCTTCCGCCCATCCGGACTACAACCTGGCACGGTGATAGCTGAGCTGCTTCTAACGCGGCTGCCACCGACCTCGATAGCTGGACTTGGCGAAGGCTGCAGCAGATTGCGCGGCAGAATGTGTTGATTATCAACAAAAGTGACAGTAGGCACCGGAATTTGACTAGATTGCAGAGATTGACTGATTACTCTAGTGTGCGTAGGGGCCGCATTTGCATCCTCAGCTGGGCCAGTCACGGCTTCATGTTGACCAACAGCTCCATTGCTCCCTAGGGCCTTTTTCAAATCGCTCTGATCAAGCAGCTTTCGCTCCACAGAAGCCGTATCCTCTCTCTTAAGTGTGGATTTGCGGCGTGGCTGCTTTTTGAAAGTCACATTGAGAACCCCGATGTACCTGCAAAAGATCACGTCAGCGTTTGTCTATTCACGTAAAAGATAGTACCCAAGCTGTCGTGGAAACCTATTAAAAAACCAAAAAAACCGGCACTTTGACAGAACGTACCTAGGAAGGAAAGCAAGAAGATCCCTAACATCTCGCTCAATCCTCTCATAAAACTCGTTCTCGCGGTTGTTCAATTGTTTGCAGACTGCACGTTTCGAGAATCGCCAAAGTGTTGTGTGGCCACCGACTTGGTGTTTATAAGGAATCAGCTCAATGGCCTCCAAGGGTTGGGGAGATGGTGGATCTTCATATGTTGCTGCACTTTGCAGTTGTTGAGGTGGCCCATTCAGGTCCCCCCTGGGTGCTGCGAAATCTATGATAGAAGAGGCCCCCTGCACTGGTGGCTTCGAGACAGACGGCTCTAGAGTGGATCCTTGAGGAACAGCAGTCCGGTCTGCTCCCGTTAAAGGTACGGTCCCTGCCTCATCACCCGCTTCATCGCGACGATCGACCTCTGGCTCGTCGGCCTTGACGAGCCAACCATCTGCTCTGGGCGATACTCTCTGCCCGTTAGTTTGACCCGGGATACTCACGGGGTCTGTTGGAGTTCCTATCTGTTCCTGCGGAGCTTGGTGCGGCACGAAGACCGCAGAGGATATTTTCTCCTCTCCCGAGTCGTCTCCATCGTCGGTACTCCTTGTGGACAAGGTGCTATCGCTAGACTTCCTTCTTTCACGAGGCACCTCCTTCTCAAGCTCGAGTGCAGGCTCGGGCAGCACTTCATACTCCTTGGGTTGTGGGATATCCTGACGGCGATCTGCAAATTTGGGCGTGAAAACCGACTCGACGTCGGCAAAATAATCATTACCAGTTCCCTTCTTGACTGCATCTTTCTCCTTGGCCTTCTTTACCGAGGTAGAACGTTGGATTTGGTGAAATATATCAGTATGAGGATCCACAGACGTTGGTGACAATGAAAGGCCTGAATGGCTGACGTCGCTCTCAGCGACAGCATGTTCCGGAATTGTTGCCGGGGCCTCGAGACTCGGGGATGTAGCATCCCATACATGACCATTATGTTTAGAAGATTCTTTCTTCTTGTTTCTCTCTTCTGGTAGTCCTTCTTTGAAAAAACGAAGACTATGACTAGCTTTGCGGCTGCGATTGTTGTGCTCGACACCGGATATGACTTCAGTCACCGACTTCTCGACCTGCCCATCCTCGAGGCTGTTCGACTCGCCGCTGCCTATAGACCAGATCTTTTCGGGTCCTACGGATACCTTATGTTCCATACTTTGCTTCCTTGTAGGATTGCGATCATCAGCTGAGGCCGAGTCTGCTCCTTGCTTGATAGTTAAGCTTGGCCGAGGTTGCACGGTGGGCAACGTCGATTGCGGTTTTGCGCCCGCTGAAGAACTCAAAGGGGGTGCACTTGGAGCTCTCAATGAAAGATGCGTCGAGTCTGGGTAATCAGAAGACCCGACCCTGTCGGCGTTTTTCGGCCGGCGGCCATTGAGAGCCCGACTTCTGGCATCTAACCCGCTCGAATCCAACACATTGTAACCAGCGTGTAGGTGCAGCTTTTGGTTGGTAGCGGGAAGCGAGCCGGAGACGGTGAGGGTAGAAACCACGGTCGAGGCCGACATGACTGACGATCGAGGTGGGAGGCCAGTTTGCGTCGTTAAAGAGTTGGTGAGACCATGGGGTGTGGCATCGTTGCGGGTATCATTGGTTTTGTGGGGTGACGTAGAGATTGGAGTAGCGGTGGGCGAAGGAGAGGTGTGAGATGAACCCGGGGGTAGCGTTGGAGGGGCGCTGTGTGGTTGGTGCAGAGGGGAAGGAGAAGAAGAAGAGGGAGAGTTAAGACCCTGGTTGCCGGGACTATGTGACAGGACACGGTTCGGATCCGGCTGGGCAATAACGGGGGTCGAGGTATTAGATAGTATACCACGGGCGGAGGCCAAGGCTTGCGTCAGCAGGGACGGGCCAGTAGGTCGAGGTAAGACTGGGCCTCGGGGCTTTTTATTCTGGTCCGCATTACCGGCGCCATGCTGTTGGTTCTGCGCAGGGGTGGAAGGGCAAGCAGCATCTACGCCCGGGGTGAGTGGTGGAGGTGTAGCGTTTATCGTTGCAGCTGTGCCTGTGCCTGTGCCTGCGGTCGTGCTTGCGCTCGTGCCATTGCTTGTCTTGTCTGCCTCTGCCGCTGAGACAGGAATACGGCTGCGGTCTGGCGGCCCCTGCGACAGGACTGGTGCTGGATCGACATGGTAACCACACGACGATGGCTGAACTGGGTTTGCCGACTCGTTGAGTGGAGGTGGTAGTTGTGAATGTGGTATTGCGGTACTTCCAGGCTGGGGTGACGGGCTGGACATGAGGAAAACATTGGCGGGTGTTGATAGGGCGGAAAATTGCAGGTGTGTGTGGTGGAATCGATTCGCTGTCGGCGGACGCAACACTGCGAAGTAAGATCTCAAAGGTGCCGCTTGACCGTATCGATGTGCGAGGGATAGGCGGCGTGGCAAAATCGGCGGCGGTGATTGATTTGATTCTTAGAGAGTGGAGTGCGGGAGGCTTGCAAAAGCGCACTGGTGACAATGAACCAGAGCCGGGATACAAGGCACTCTCTACTCGGGGTTAACTTGTTGGGGACGCAGCTAATGGGAATATCCGAAATGCTATGCTTCTTCACAAAAAAAGATAACAACAAAACGACACCAATGCAATCATGTGTGTGTGTGTGTGACTGACTGACGCAAACGCACGCAACAGGAGGTACAAAGTACTTGGTGGGATGATGGAATGAACCAGAGCCCCAGAGATAGACGCAGAGCCAAGAGTTGCGAGCCAAGAGGAGGGGTGGCCAAGTGCACACAGGCTTTTGTTTGATTGGTTGGATCGATGTTTCTATGATTACGAGTTGGTATCCACAGCAGGTGGGGTTCCCCGCTATAGAGGTCCGCACGCAACTGCAACTGGCATTTGGCTGGCTGGGAACTGGAGATCTGGAGCCGGGCAAGGGCAAGATGGAGAAGGAACCAACGCTTGGGGTTCAAGCTAAAACCGGGCGGCCATCGAGGTGTCGTGTCGATAAGCTACAACCTTTACATATTACCAAGCCTTCTAGGTACACACTCCATACCTAAGTAGTTCAAGGTTTATCCAAGGTCCATAACCAACTTAGTAACATACGGAGTAATAGTTTTAACTCGTCTCTTGGATGTCCCCAGGTTGATGTATCTATCTGGTCGCCCAGGTAATGGGTGAATTGGCTAAATTGCTTCCTGGATTGTTTGTGGCCTAGAGAGATAGCTTGGGCACTGTCGGGCATCGATAGTAGTAGTAGTAGTGGTAGTGGTAGTAGTAGCAATCTCGTCAAAGCTCATCATCCCTTATCAAGACACTTTGCGCACGTCCACTTCTGGGATGGCTCTCCTATCTATCACTTCTGCGGTAAAAATAAAATAAAGTGTAAATTTAGTTACCTTGGTAGGGATATAACCGTACCTTATGCCTATTATCCTGTCGCTTTTTTCAATCTGATCAAGAACGTCACAGACGATCATTCCACAACTAGCCGATGTCAGGTTATCATCATTTCAAATACCTGGAGTAAAGAGGTACATCACTCACGTTGGAGTAGAGGACCTTGATTATCCACCAAACCCACCCGCCACGTTTTCATTTTCACTAGAAAGACTCGTTCGTGGGGTGGATGAGATATGGGTCTCGTCTCTCCCGAAACAAACGATACATCCCAGCTTCCCAGCTTCCCAGCATGCCGGTTTACTTGAGACGGGGTACCTGGGTAGGTACATAGGTACATCCGTCCATCAACTTGCAGTGGAACTTTGCTCAGCTAAGTACGGCAATACCTAGTCAAACCATGTATGTGCCTTGGCAGGCTGAGATGCCGTAGGTACTACCTCACCTTACCCAAGTGGCACCTACTACCGTACTCGAAATGACTCAGCTTTTTCGCACGTCGCTTGAAGTACAGTATAGGTGATTGATCATCGTCACGTTGCCGTCCTCTCGCCTGTGAGAGGTTCGCTGCTGTTATTTTACTGTTACACAACTTACTGGGTGTCAGTAACAAAAAGTGACAAAATACAACAAGAAAAGAAGAAAGAAAAAAAAAGAGAAGAGAATGACAAGAAATAAAATCCTATCAAATTAAACCGAGGCTCGGTTGGTCAGACAAGGGGCCATAACAAAACACAGCTTTCCATCTTTTATCAACAG
Source organism: Pyricularia grisea (assembly GCF_004355905.1). Lineage (NCBI taxonomy): Eukaryota > Fungi > Ascomycota > Sordariomycetes > Magnaporthales > Pyriculariaceae > Pyricularia > Pyricularia grisea. The sequence continues at coordinate 1,671,277 of NC_044973.1, read as the reverse complement.
TAACGCGAGCGGCACGGCTCGAATTGCATGCGCGTTCTAAAACTGTTTTGAGCTTTTAACGTAAGTGGCTATTTGATTTCAACCATTCATCCGACCTGATAAGCAACCCCTTTTTTCTTTCTTCATTTTCTTCTTTTTTTCTTCTCTCTACCGTACCCTATTGGTTTTAAACTGGGATGACGAAAGGATGGCGCATTGACTTGTCAAGTAAATTCGGCGCCAGTTAAACTCCGTAAGTACATTGTCTAAAAGAGGGAATCGTATATAAAAAAAAAAAAAAAAAAAAAAACGTTGACGGCACGGGCTTCATGCGAGTGCTTCGCAGCACCGAGATGCCTCCGCCACCAATCAAACATAAACGTGCCCTCACAACGTCTAAAAGCCACCCCGGATGCTTTCAACCTAACAGCCACTTTTGCCTGCCGCAACTCTTGTTTGTACGATGTTACTTCGTACCATGACTGCTTTTGTGAAAGCCCGACTATTTCTTTGCTTGGCTTAGGAAACTCTCAATGCCTGGTTGTGAAACTAGAAAAAAAAAAAAAAAAAGAGGAATCATACCATTTGACAGTGCGAGACTATCTACAAGTGACAACCACCCAGGTTGAGAATACAAGGAAGCGCGCCGTATGCTCGATCCTGTACCGACCATACCTACTTATTCCTGGCACCATTTTTTTACCCCAAGAAAAAGGCTGCACTATTCGCAGGAAACGATGCGGGATTTTCATCTCTCTTGTCTCCCAAGTACCGGCATGCTCACCACCATCTTTCAACGTATTAGTTGCTTGCAATTTATTGCCAACCCTTCAGATACGTGGCTTCATATGACTCCCGGAAATATGTATCTATATATAATTTTTTTTTTTTTTTTTTTTTTTTTTTTTTTTTTGCAACGGCCACAACGGCTCGGATGATCGGAGATCTAGTGTTGATTCTGGGTATTCGCGGCACAAAACGGGAATGTGAACCTGAACCTGAACCGAAAATCCCACACATTCTTTTCCCGCCCGTCAAAGGAGTGGTGGTTATGAGCTGAGATGCCCCCCAAACGAAATCCTGCATCAACCAGTCCCCCTTGTACCCGGTGCTGACATGCATCCATTGGGAGAAGGAGTGAGAAAGAATAAAAAAAGCAACAAAACTATGGGGAAGATTTTCATGCAAGTCCCCGTCAGATATCAACTTTTCGCCATGCTTTTTCCAGTTGGGGAGCGGAAAAAGAAGAAAAAAAAAAGAGAAAAAAAAAGAAAGCGCAAAACAGCGGTGGAGGCAAGCAAGCCAGCCGTCCAAGCATAGGCGACGAAGCGACCATGTGTATCTCTTTTGCGTACCAAGCCTTGCATTCCCTTCCGGGAGGCTTCTTCTACTCACATATGTTTTACTCCGTAATTCCTTGTGTTGCGGTGAATGTCCGTAGGGTTTTTGTGGCGCGCTGTTTACGAAACGAAAACTGCTTTCCCGGTTCCTGGGTAAAATCACAATATTGTTGAGAGATTCCGCCTCAAGTTGGACTTAGTTGTCCAAAGAGCGTAAGATATTACCCATCTACATTGCTACTGAACACCATACGTGAGACAAGGCAGCTCAGATTCCGTAACTTGTTTGTTAGAAATATACTTTAGTAATGCCAACCAAGGTAGTGATGGGGATCGACCCCCTAATTGGAACCAGACAAGCAAGTGGCTTTGCTTCTTTCTCCACTCCTTTCCTTTGTCTTGGAACGAGCTGTCAAAGAGATGCCGGGCTTGCCGGATTCATTACAATTGCGCAGCGAGGGTTTCATCTCAGACGTGTTACTCTTGCGTAGGTTGGAACACACCTCCCTTGGACTTTTGCCACGAATTTATCCCATTCTATTTAGGGCAAGATGGGAATCAGTTGCTGGTGAGTTGGGGCTGTAGATCAACCACCAATTCAAAACTGGGAAGCGATGGAGAAGACTCGATTTACTCTGAAAAGCGAATTAATCATGACTAGCTCTGTATAATTCTAGATAGTAGCTTCAATTCCAAGATCATGGGTTAGCCCTGGAAGCACGCTACCACTGCTAACATGCTCAATGCTGGGGGAAAGATCTTGAAATGACAGTGACAATACAGCGCTCCAAGAATCCAGATAACAAAATGCTCATAACTGCATCATAAATACTTTGCTCAGCCAAACACAAGGCTACCTTATACATTAGCAATGAATGCCTCACGCCCAGGGGCTTATGCCCATATTTAAACTCATATAGTTCCCTTGAGCTTCATTCTGCTCGCTCTCTCGGGCAGACTGCGTGAGTTCGACATCCACGTCCCACCCGCCCAGGAAGTCGCTTAGGTTATCAATAACAGCGCTAACATCGTCCACGGGCTGCTCGTTCTCCTCGTTCTGCCGCGGAGACGATGTAGGCTTACTAAGAATGCTGCTCCTCGGCCTTTTAGGTGCTGGTCGCACGCTAGCTGCGTCCGCCTCGGCGAATCGTCTCGCCACGGCATCGATGGGCTGGCTGCCGCCACCGGGAGATTGATGAACCAGGTCTGCATCGTCTGCAAGTGGGCGTTTGAGAGTTTTCGGCTTGAAAATCTTTCGCTCGCTATCAACCTTGGCGAAGTGGTTTTGGAAAAGCGTCACCTCGCTGGGGAGGTCATCAAAAAATGTCCGTGTTGGGGGTGGTGGCGAGTGCGGCCTTGTTGGGACGGAAGGGGGTTGGACAGACGAGGCGAGCAAGGCAGCTGCAGTTTTCTTCGCGCGTGTCACGTTACGCGACCTTGCCGACCGAGACAGACCCGCTTCGATGTAGTCCTCATCCTCATCCTCATCCTCATCCTCATCGTCACCGGCAGCGTCGTCTGAGCTACTGCTGTCTGACTCGCTGTCGTTGTCTTCGCTTGTGCTAGGTGATAATGCCGCCACAACTGATCCTTGGCCTTCCTCCGCTGAATCCTCCAATCCTGGCAACGGAGCCCACCTTACTCGCTTTGCTGGCCTAGATTCTTGTGCCCAAGGATTGACGCTGAGGATGTCTTGGGTGCACAACGTCCGGTTTGGGGTATGGCGTGACTTGCGTCTGTCACTACGCGGAGAGGGAGACAAGAACCGACGGAAGGGTTTGAGTGAAAAGGTAAGCTCAGGCGTAGGTAAGCTAGAGAGTTGGTCCTCTGGGGTCGATGGACGGCAGCTGACCGACGCGGCGGTACGCTGTGAGTTGCTGTGGTCCGGCTCCTCCGATTTTCGGGCGTCTGTGAAGCTTGGTAACACGGGATTGGGAACGTCTTGGCTGTTTATACAATGTCTTAGTGGTAATGGTGACACAGCCGCTTGACCACGTTTGACACGCGGCGTCGCCATCTCTTCCCCGGCCCATGGACTTTGCGCTACCGGCGTCGGACTCATTTGTGAACTCGTGTCCCTGTCAGAAAACGAAAAATGAATCCTAGGCAGCGGAGGCGATGATCGCATGTTTTGAGATAGGCAAAATGAATCATCATTCATGTTGACAGGGAATGAAGTCCTTAATAAGCTATTTTCTGAAAGCCGCCATGGACTCTGGTCTTGAGTTGCAAGTTTGGGGCTCCCTTCCGTATCTTCAGCAGGTCGTAGGATTTTTTGAGCAGCGACACAGTCTCGAATCTCAGTCGCGCCATGGATCGGTTGCTCTTCAGAATCGATATCACTTTCATCCTCGCTTTCGTCTGTGCTGCCATCATTGATTGAAAGCTGTCGACTCAGTGAGCTTGTGCATCGGCTAGACCTAGCAGGGGACTTCGACAAGCCTTGAGGGATGAGAGCGTCCGGTTTCATTTTTTCAACACTTTGCCTTGTGAGCACTTGGTCTGGTAGACTCGCCCTTGTTGCCTCTCGACCCGAGACAGAACCAAGATACATATTCAGACTTGATTGTGCGATATCCCTGAGGGAAGACAGAGGCGAAATCATATGATTTTGCAGGGGTTGAGATGCCGGTCTTTGTGTCCTCGTGGATGAGACAGCATGTTCTGATCTCGCCGATAAAGCAGTCAGAGGCTGGCTGGACGAGACTGGGCCATATTTGGCGATTCTAGCAAATCTGGAATTATCCAAAGACGCAGATTGCGAGTTTGTCGATGGGCTCCCCGAGGCGCCCTGAGTAGAGCCGGGATATGGGCTCTTGTCTTCTCCTGCCTTCCTTAGCCCCAAGTATCTTTGCGATCCAGCTGGCGAAACCTCCCTATACTCTCTGTCAACCTTCAACTGCGAGTATAGCTCCGGTACGCCGGAGAAATACCCTTGAACCAGTGTTGTTTCATCTGCCTCAAAATTGGTTGTGCTTTCGCTTCCTTTATCAATGGTAGTCTCTGCAATGATACTGGGCCTGTTTGATCTGGTTTGAGAATTCTGCTGCAGGCTTACTAGGTGATCGCCAGCTGAAAAATCGGTATCGCTTTGAGAAGAGCACCTGGACCCCAGTTGGCTTTGCAGAGCGTTCAACTGCGAAGAAAGAAGAGTCTGGCTGGCCCCGAGAAGAGAAGTGATACTAGTAGCCTTTACTTCGGAAAGGCGTGCAGGGATAGGTGATCCATTTCCTATGGGCTTTGCCATGCGGTGGCCTTGGGTAGTGAGCCTCGCCTTGACAGCGGAGAGGTGAAGTGGCGCATCTTGCACCGCTATTGTTCCACCATCACCATCACTATCATCATCGTCGTCGTCATCCCCAACGACATGGTCACTCCCAGAGTCGATTTCGAGCTCGCCTCCATTACTAGGCTCAGAGATTGCGTCGAGAGCCTGCTTTTGGATTGAATTTTTGTCGGATTCCTGGCTCGCTGGCTCGTTTTCCTCGTTTCCGCAATACGGGGACCCCCGGGGAGCCGGGCTGACTCCTGTAATATATGTCTGCGCTGCAAACTGCTCCCCTTTGTTTCCAGTTTTGTTTGCCTGACGAACCTTTGCCTTGAAGCAGAAACTCTCGTCTTTCTGAGTTTCGAAGATCTTGGACGAGTCTATGCTAGAAAGAGGACTACTGCTATATGTGGCGGGTGTGTCACGCAATGGACTCGCTGGCTTGCTGTTGTATGATTCCTTGCGTTTGTGGAAAGAAGATGGCAAGGAAATGACACGGGGAGCCGCGCAAGGTTTCTTTCCTGAGGTCGCAGCATCTTTCCCAGGATTCGAGGTGGCGCTTGGCGCTTTCGAATCCTGGAAAGGTTTGAGGCTTTCACTGATGAAAGAAGACTCTTCGGGCACAGTCGACTCGTCGATAACAATGCCAGAAGATACAGAAAGCCGTGGCTTGTCATACGATTGGATGGCAGGACTCCTAGGAACGCCGTCTGAAGCAATTTCTGTAACTATGGCCAAAGATGCCCTGCTGTCACTTGTCCTCTTGCGCTTAGTTGCCACCTGCTCTGAAGGGGAGCTAGGGGGGAGTCCATGCTGTTCTACCAGTCCTGGCTTGCGCTTCTTGACGGGAACTGGGCGCCTCAGCCAGTCCACCGCTGATTGCTTCAAACGCTTCTTTGGGTTGAAGGGGTTCGGAAGGCCATTAGTATCAGTCACTGGCAGAAGTGTGGGTGCATGTTCCTTGGCTGTTGATTCCGAGACCACCCTGACTGAAGGGAGCCGTGATGCTGTCGTCTGTGTTTGATTCGTTGTCTTTTTATCCATGGGAGCGGGGTTGATATCAGTGGGAGTATCGAGACAACTCAGAGTCGTCTCTGGCATTGGGTCTCGCTTAGTTGTTGATAAGTGCTGCTTCGGAGGATGTCTTTTGGACTTGACTTTTGTTTGCTTCGTGGCACCGGTGGTGAGAGTTCGCTGACTTCGACTGCGCCAGGGGTTCTCCCAGCTCTTGCTGTCAAAAGGCCCTTTGAGACTAGCTGACATGATCTCGGGCGGATGTTGGCTGCCGCGTTGTAGGTAGGCCTCGAATTTCGCACGGCATCGTTCTGTTCGCTGGGCCGAGCTCTCGTAGTACTCGTCATCGGAGCCGACATAGACAACATCTTCGGGGCGGTGGTATGATTCAGAAACGAAACCTTCCTCGCTGCCGTCAAGCTCATGAATCGTCGAGAGCATGGCAGCACTGGAGTCTGCCGTGCGAGGGGGGACTTTCCTTGCTATCATGTTGAGCACACCTCTTTACTAACTTTGATAGTTTCGATTTGCATGGGTAGAGGACATGAGGATAGAAGCCCCTCTATGTCGCCTTGAAACTGAGTGGTAATTGTCGCATTCCGACCGAAAGGTGATCTACCGGAGCCGTCCATAGGTTTTTGGACTGTGCGGCAAGCCGAAGTTTAATCCATGAACGCGGTAGTCACGGGCGACGCGGTAGGTTGCAACCACTTTACGCGTGCACGTCCCTTTCAGGCACCTGGCTTGCTGGGTACCTACCTTACCTTAGGTACCTACCGTATCTGATCAACCCTGGTGGAAGCCACGCCCCCCTGTTTTTGCGTCATGAGGAATCGGACATTTTGTTATTGGAACAATGCTAAGCCTCTCATTGTTCTACTAAGTTAGTTAGTAATAAGGCCCTGTTTACAAGTTTTCTAAATATCCTCAGTGGACCATCCTTAGACTCTGCGCCATTTTTTTTTTTCAGTAAAACAAAAAAACCCCCCCCTCAAAATGACCTTTTGAGCATGTGTAATACCACCTATATTTTGTGGAACAAACTGCTGTCAACAGGGCTGGACCAAGATGAAACCATAGGTACCTATGTGGTGGGGGTTAAGTGTGTGGAGCATCTCGGTTGCCTTAGCAATCGGTTCAGATCCTACCAATCAGGTGCAGTCCTGAGCTTTGTTTGTATCCGACGCGCTTGCACCCTAACCCACCTGAGGGCATCAACCTCACCTTTGTAGCTTTCAGCTTACAATTCCAGACCGCCGACATGCAACGGGCAAAAATCCACCATTATGCTTGTTTTGTTATCTTTCTAAACTGACCGTGCAATATTGCTGCCGTTATATTCTCGAATTGAGATTGTTCTTAGCTTTTGTTTTGTTGTCATTTGGTTCCAGGATCTGCACCAACCTAGCGATTGAGCTGTGCTACGAGTACCAAGCACCAAAACAAGCGCGACCACCGGACTTCAACATTTCATACTAGCAAAACTAAACCCCGCATACCGATGCAAGATTTCAGAAAGCCTGGTGTCTAAGTGCCCATACGAAAACCAGTTTTCTACTGGGTCTCTAGGCATTTGAGATACCATCAATTGTCGTTGTATGGACGCGTCTTACAGCATCAATTGTCCCGCAAATCGACTCCCGCTTTTTCTTTCGGCGAATCCAGCTTCTTAGCCTCCCGTCCAGCGCAATGCCTGAAGCGTGGCTGGATTCCCTCTCGGAGGATTGGGTTTCCCAACCTCCATCCGAAGGCTCCTCGCAACTGCCTGCTACCGCCCCGACGCATGCGCCCAGCTTACCGCGACCAAAGCCTGCAGTCAGCCGACTTCCTCGTGCAAACAACAACAACAACAACAAACTTGGCGGTGCCAAGAAGCTCCTCTCCGGATCGATAGCTGCCAACAGTAGTGGCATACTCAGCGAGCGAAGCATCAGTGATCGTAACATTCCGGAATCTTTGCGCGGAGTGCCCGTGAAACCTTCGCCTGGAGACACATCGACCGGTAGCCAAGCGAAGAAATACCTCAGCAGGAGATCCGTATCAAGCTCCTCTTTCGGGGGCTCCGTCATCCATAACACGGTTGATCACAAAACAGCATCGTCCGCATCACCTGGCAAATACAAGGCTGAAACCCCTGAGTGGAAGCGAAGGCTGGTGCAAGGCGATCTTGGCTACGGTGAGCAGCGTGATCTTTTCACATCCGCAGCTACTGGTCTTGAGAATATTTTCAACCCTCCGCCTTCCACGACGACGCGGCCGGTTGCTATTGCCGAAGCAGATGAGGAGGACGAGGCAGGGAAGGCACCCGGGGAACTGGTGGAGACGGCAGATCAAACACCAAACTTCGACACCACAGTCCCGTCAAGCCCGCCAGGCTATCGCGACAATTCCACTGCCGAAATTCATGTCAATGAATCACTTAGCCAACTCTTACCAGGGGAGCAGCCTGAGAAGCGCGCCAGAAAGACGGCATATCGGCAAACTGATGTGACGACTCCCGAAGATAGCGCGTTGGACCAGTCTGCTGCAGAGGCAGATCAAGAGAGGGAGTCCCGAGCACACGTGATGAGTAACATTTCGGGTATCCAAGAGTCAAGTAATTTGCTCTCTGCCGATTCCTTCAGCCAAGTAGCAAGTACTCAGGCTCAAGCTGAGGCCAGGAAGTTCAGCAAAGCCAGCACCGGCAGTGTACTGCGAAACGAGACCTTCAGTCCAATATTACTGCATAAGCACAATGGTGAGGATGGCAAGCCAAACTATGCGCCCATGGATCTTCCTCCAAGCGAACTCCGAAAACGTCTCGATCAGTTGCGCATGAATCAGGTCATCGTGACTGATCCTCGAAACATGGGCTATGCCGAGACTGCAACCCAGGGGCAGTCTGCGATCAGCATTGAGAACACCGATGACTATGAGCAGGCTGGTGGCTTCATCAACTTCCGCAGAGGCGGTCGTTCCGCTGATGGGTCGTTCCGTCACCGAGCCCTGAGCCCCGAGCTTGTTGGGTCCAACACATCCGAAATGTTCCCAGAGGAGTCTCTCCAGGCTAGTACCCCGAAACAGTTCCCTGGGAGCGTTCGAACTGGTTACTCGACATACCGTAACGTTACGCCTCCCCCTTTGAAGGTGCCGCATCCAAGTCCTGAGAAGGAGGCTGCGCCGCGGGCTCGTGGCAGCTCCGGAAGTCCTCTCAAACTTTTTGGGCCATACGATACTTTCACAAATCAGACCTTGATGAGACGAATTAGCCAATTTGAAGACCAGATGACAGACCGGTCTCGATCATCTGGATCCGCTAGTGTACAGGCGGGCTTTGAGGATACATCAAGAAGCCCGAACTTTTCCAAGCCAGGGCCCGCTAGAGGCCAGGAGAAGTCCCAAAACCGAGACTCGTCAGCATTCTTTGGTGAGGGCGATTTGGATGGGTATGAATTCCAGGAAAAGTTCGAGTATCAGGGCACACGGGTTGCAACTTTCGGTGGAAGAGTCAAGTTGGGGCAAGACATCAATGCAAACGACTCTTCCAAGCTCAGCGCCCAGTTTGGTCTGAGCCATGATTCCTCGCCGCCTGCTATGGAAGACCTTGTTATCAACCGGCAACGAACAAAGTCTGCTGGTGCCCACTCCACAACAGAGGCAGGCCAGAGGCACGTCACTCCACGTAGTCATCCCAACAAAGGTCGTGTTCCCGAAACGCCGAACCATCGCGACACGGGTTCCGATAGCAAGCGCCCGAGAGCGTCACCCACTAAGGACCCAACCCCGAAACGAAGGCGGACACTTCACAAATCAGACATTTCGTATGTCGCGGAATTAACAGAGCAGGCCACCGATGCGGTCCAGTCAAGCCATTACACCATGCAGTCTGCAATAAGCAGAAACCAAAGAAGCTACTATGATGGTGAGGCGGAGGACATGTCCCCTCCCGATGTTCTGGCAAATCGCAACGTTTTCAGGCCCCGCACTCCTACTCCTAGTCAGAGGTCTGTGGTGCACAAGGACCGCAATGCATTTGTGCAGGATGCGACGGACGATTCCGGAATGGGAGAATTGATGACGAGTTCTCGGGGTTCTATCGTGCGGCCAAGTCCCATGCGACCCGGAGACCAACCTCAAGAGGCCGATCGTAAGCCGTCGATTAAGACAGAGGACTTTTTGCACGAGGCCAACAAGATAATGGCCATCATACGTGGTGGAACAACTACACGCAGCGGCCTGAATAGCGTCGAAGAGTCTGAACTGGAAAACAGGGACAACCAGGGACCTCTGGAGGATTCTTTTGAAGAGTCAACCCGAGAGCCATTTTCCCGCCCGCCAAGCAGAGAGGGTGCTGCGCCACTGAGTCGCACTAATATGAGACAAGAGGACCCAGAGATACTGGAGCGACTCAAGAAATACGAGGAGCGAAGCGACATTGGCGATATCATAGGATCCTCGGTGCGATCCCTTGGCCTTGCCCAAGACGTCATTCGCACGCTGAAAGAGGCCGAACAGCAGATGCAGGACAGCGTGGCTCAGAGCGCTGCTGCGCGGCGTGGCTCTGAAGACTCGGAACAAATCATATCTGACCTATCGAATGTCAGGATCAGTCGTGCTCCTAGCATGAACCACGTGGAGGAGCCTTATGGTACCAATCGATCCACCGAAGGGTTCGGGACTCAGCGAACGACGTCTTCAGCTGGACACTCTACCGGCAGGTCTATCCCCACTGGATCATCTCGTGGGTCCGACATCAGAAAGACGATCGCCCCACAGACCGTCTCTCATTTGATCCCAGACCAAGTTGGGAATATGGTCCTTGATCGAGAACGCAACGTGTGGACGAAGCACAGGCTCGAAAAGTCGGCTCAGACTCAACCTACCAGGCCCTTGAATGTTCTGCCATCTGAGGCTAGCGAGGATGATCCGTTTGCCGATATTCCTGACCTCACCGTTGACATGACTATGGAGATGCAAAGGCTGAGGATACAAACTCTACAGAAGGCCTTGAGCTCTCCTCAACCCCCTCCTCGGGAGCAATCATCATCGCCGGTCGGAAGCCCTCCTCGAAGTCCTGGCAGGGCCGCGATGGCTGACTTTGTGGAGCAATCAAGCCCTCAGCAACCACGAGTAAACCCAATTACAGCGAGGGGACCGACGCTAATAACACCAGCCCAGTCGCCTCTCAAGATGGGTAGTGCTTTGCGCCCCCAGGCTCACGAGGAGGTCGAACATGAAATTCAGTTTGACGAAGGACGGGATGGCCCCGTTAGTTCTGGCAGGAAGCGCAACCTTACGATTACTTTCTCGTCACCAGTTGCCTCGATCATTCAGGATGTGATAGTGGACAGCTCTGGGGAAGATCAAAGCCTGCAAGACCAGTCTATGGGTGATGTTTCTACAAATTCGATAGGCAGAGGCCGTCATAGCGTTGCGGACTTTGCCACGGGTGCTGGCGGTAGTGGCCGCTCAGCTCTGGCTTCAAGAAGTCGATCGCGTGGATCGATCAAGCACACGTCGATGCGCGGGAGTCAGAGGTTCATGCCTCGGCCTGTGTCACGTATCGAGGAGCGCGACGAAGATGACGACTCGGAGGCTGATGCACCCGAACAGCGCCATGAGAAGACCCAGGAGCTGAGTATCATACCAGAGGACAGTGTGGTCGCTCGCTCGAATCAACAGTCTCCAAGACAAGCTAGCATCAGCTTCGTTTTGCGCACCCCCGGACGTGTTCCTGTGGGCCATGCAAACGCAGCTGCCATTTTGAACGAATATGTGGGAAATCTCTCTCTCACTGCACTCTCCGACTTCACTGTACACAACCCGGAGCCATCGGCAATGCTCGAGGCCAGCTATGTCGTTGGTGATACGCGATATGTTACCGGACAGGGAGACAAGCCTGTGATGTCGCAGAGCCTTCAGGAATTGGTTGCGCACCTCACCGAGTTTGAACCTTTTGAGCCATACTGGGAGGATCTCACGGAGCTTCAGCTGAACGACAAGCGGCTCTCCAGCTTGCACAAGCTCAACGAGTTCTGTGGCAAAGTTGTGCGACTGGATGTGTCAAACAACAACATCTCCAGCCTCGCTGGAATCCCACCAACCGTCCGGTTCCTTAAGATCGCCCAAAATCAACTGTCAGATCTCACACCCTGGGGAGGTTTGATGAATATTCAGTATCTGGATGTCTCGAACAACGACATTAAGACGCTCTCGGGATTGAATCAACTGGTGCACCTACGTGATCTCAAGGCGGACAACTGCAACCTGACAAGCTTGGAAGGTCTTCAATTCCATGATGGTTTGCAGATCCTTCGCGCTCGCAACAATCATATCGAGTCGATCGATCTTGAACACTGCAACATGGCCAGTCTTTTTGAGTTGGACTTGGCGGGCAATGCCATCAAGACAGTCTCCCACATTGAGAATCTCGGCCGTCTTTCCATCCTGAACCTGCAAAGAAACAAATTGGAGAAGTTCGAGATTATGAGTGGTAAGCCATTCTCGTCTCTCAGGCGGCTAGAACTCGACCAAAACAACCTTGTATCTCTGGAAATAACGCTGTTGCCGCAGATCAAGGTGATTCACGCCGACAAAAACAAGCTGCAAACTCTGAGCGGCTTCAACAAGGCTACTCGACTGGACAGTCTTTCGCTTCGCGAGCAGATGGGAGACAAGCCTTTGGACATCATGTCGTTTTTGGACATTGCATGCGAAGTGCGTAAGCTCTACCTGTCGGGCAACCGTCTTGAGAGGTTCAACCCGCAGCTAGACTTCATGAATCTGCACCTGCTGGAGCTTGCCAACTGCGGACTTCGCTCGCTGCCCGATAACGCGGCTGAGCTGATGCAGAACCTGCGTAAACTGAACCTCAACTTCAACGCGTTGACAAATGTGTCGTGTCTTGCCCATATCTCGAGGCTCAAGAAGCTGTCACTGGCAGGAAATCGACTGGAAAATGCAAAGGATGTCGTGCAGGTCGCCGAGAAGCTGCCAAACCTAACAGAGTTGGACCTGCGTGACAATCCGTGCACCTTGGGACTCTATCCACCATCTCATGTGGTAATTGGGGCAGCGGGCGAATCCGACGCAGCAAATCCGTTCATGTTGGCACCGGGTGACCCGGAGCGGGATGCGGCGTACTGCAGAAGGCTTGACATGGGGACTAGAATGCACCGACGGCTGTATGAGATTGTTTGGATCTACAACGCCAAGAAGCTCAGGATGCTCGACGGTTTGCCCCTGGACAGAAATCTCGTGAACCTGAGGGATGACATCTGGAGCAGCCTCCTTGCTTATGACTTGGTTGTCGACCAGGATCGTCCGCGGTCGAAAAAGGATGTTGCGTCTAGGGGGATGAGTGAAGTGAACACTGCTGAGTCTCAGACCCGGGGCCGAAGTCAGGAGCGCAGGAACAGGGTCGTCAACAAAACACATGGTGGCCGCAAGTCCAAGACTGCGAAAACGGACGAGGCGCGAAGCAGCAGAACGACGACCATTACAAGCTCGGTCAAAAGCGCCGCAAAATCATCACGGTCGATACGCAAGGTGACAACGGTTCATGTTCAAACTTTTACGGATGAGGAAGTCGGAGAAGACAGTCGTTCTAATACCGAGGAGCAAGCATCAAGCCAAAGAGAGGCGACAATGCTGTCTTCGCGAGGAGTTGCGAGGACACCCACGAGACACAACCTCACTTGGGGAGCAGAGGACACATTTGCATGAACATTCCATGTTTTGTTGTTTTGTTCATTTGCAAGAAGTTTTTTTATCTTTATTCTTTTTATGAGCATAGTCTGGGAAAAGTTGGTTGGCTGTACGATATGTGGTGATGGCTCAAGGGGCCATGGATTAATAGCGAATAATTGGCGGCCTAGAGTATGAACGAACAAGAAGGCGGTTACTTGGTTGATGCATAAACAGACAAATATCTTGTACGATAGGAGATTATGAGTTGAAAACGGCATGGTGTGGCGTTTTCGTTTACAGAGACAGCTTCAGACAGTGGCTAGTTGTTCTTTTTTTGTTCACGATTAATGAGGATGCTTTTTTTTTTTTTTTTTTTTTTTTTCACTACATGTCTAAGTTGGGGTATTGTCGCTATGCTCTATATCTTTCAATGCACTGCAGAAAGAAAAGAAGAGAAGAAGAAAATTTAAAGCAGCTGCCCGGTGAGGATGCCAGCGGTGGGGAGCCCATTGTTGCCGTCCGCGCGGGTGGCATTTTTGAGGTAGCAGTTGCCGCCGTCGTCGGTGGGAAAGTCGCCGTTCATGTCGGTCCTGAAGGAGGCGGAGCGGCAGGCCATGCTCGACGGTCTCCCCGCGAACCTGGAGCCCATGCGGTTGTAGCTCGCGCAGGCGTCGAGGCAGTCCTGGTAAGAGTAGGCGTACACGGTCGCCAGGTCCGCGATGCTCGTCCCCGCGACCTCCCTCCCCTTGCCCAGGTTGTCGACGTTGCACTCGAGCGAGAAGCGCTTGCCGTCAAAGGACGAGTGCGTCGTCCGGTCCACGCCCGGACAGTCGAGCGCCAGCCGGTTCACTTGCGATGGGCGAAGCGCCGGGGCGAAGTTGTTGGCGTCGGCGGTGGCGGTTTGGGTGGGGCGGGTGGTGGTGGTGATGGTGGTTGTTGGGGCTTGGGAGGTTGTTGTGTTGGTGGTTTCGGGGCTAATTTTTTTTGGTGTGTTTGGTTAGATTTCTTGATGAGGATAGGAATGGTATCTCTGAACCCTTTGTGAATGGTTGGGATTTCCCTTGCAAGGAGGGGGAAAGAAAAGGGAAAGAAAAAGGAGAGAGATATCACGTACCGACTAGAAAGCTCCGCCACCCTAGACCCCAAAACCCCGCCGACGATGGCAGCGCCGATGACGAAGCCCAGCAGCGCGGCAAGCAGCGCGAAGAGCCAAGGCCGCATCCCCCACGGCATACCACCGCCTCCGCTCTTTCCGGGCTTGCCATATTCCTGCTGGTGCTGGTTCTGTAGCTGCTCATGCCCACCCAAAGAAAACGCCGGGGGCAAGGGCGTCGCGTACTGCTGCGAGGGCGTGTAGGTAGATGCCGGGTGCGATGTTGGCGAGCCGTATTGCTGCTGGTGGTGGTGCTGCGGATTTCCAAGTAGGCTCTGCGTTGCCGGCGTTGGAGGTGCAGGATACTTGTCTAGGTACCGTGGGCTAGCAACCTCGAGGCCTGCTTGGGCTTCCATCATTGGGCCTTGCTGGTTGCTCATTCGAGTTTTTTTTATATCCTTTTTGTTTACTCTCCCCCCCCCCTGAGTATTTTAGCCGTGGTTCTTTTGTAAGTTTGCTTCAAGAGCAGATTATTTCTTGGCAACAGTCGGGATGATTGTACAGGAAGGATTAAGAGAAGAGAAGTGGGAAAAAGAAAGAAAAAAACAAGGTTAAATCTGATACGTGCGGAAGCCTTTCTCTCTCTCTCTCTTTGTGCTTATGTCTACTTCCTTTCCTGGAAATCACCCCTACAGACTCGAAAACGGCAAAGTTTTTATTCGACCCACGGCCGGTCAGCTCTGATCCGACTCACAAAAGCCATGCGGGAACTATCCTTTGCACTCTGATTGGTGTTGGTGACTTGTTTTTTTGGGCTGACATGCTCGCACCACCTCGGGAGGGCCAGGGGTTCCAGGCTTACGGGAGGGTATACAATGGTCGCGTGTAATCGCCAAGCCCTTGTGGTCAAATTGCTTATAGCTTACGGGGTGAGACGGTGAGCTTTTGTGACAAAGCAAATCGATCGCGTTATAAGTTGGAACAAAAGACGTCACTGAGATGGATGTGTACGCTTTTTCTTTCTTTCTTTCTTTTTTTTTTTTTTTTTTTTTTTTTTTTTTGGGTAACACAGCCGATATATAGGAGTGAGCGGGTTATAGTATCAGTAGGGAGAGTTGCTATGCAAGCAGGTATGTTCACTCAATACGCTGGCGTGCTTCTTAGGTTGTTAACCAGAGTAATTCATTGGTCAAAGGGTTTCGATAAAAAGAGAGGGGATTTCCACAAGAAGAAAAGGGCTTTATGATATCTGACTGCACCTTGACCTACATTGGTGATATGCTCTCACCCCAGCGGGGTTGATGACAGCGCTAGCAACGCTGACACGAAGATATCTCGCATTTGGTAGCCGACCAAGCGTAATCTTAACCATGTCTTATTATTCTTCCATAATATAAGAGACATTTACCGGCACGACTGACAGTATATATCAGTCAACGAAACCCACTTTTGTTCACTCTATAGTCATTGCGCATACCATCGGGAGAAAATGCTGTCATTTCTTCCACTAATCTTTTAACTGTAGAAGAAAAGAAAAATCTAATGTTGCGGCTTGCATGACTTTTTTGGCCCTGTATAACCCTTGGTTCCAATCCCAGAATGCTCGCTAATTTTCGACAATACAAAGGGAAAAAAAATACTACATTCTTTTTCTTCTTTTTGTTCAGAGACAAAGACAGAAAAAAAAAGACAGCCCTCTCTCAATCGTCCGTGTCCTCATCTTTACCAGGATACATAATCTCCCTCCTCAAAAGAGCCCTGATGTGATTGTACAAAATATACAAGTACAGCAGCACCACGAGGGACGACATGACAGTGCCGAGTATTTGAATCTGGACGTTGCCAAACGACTTGCCCAAAGTGATGGTAGCCAGTGAAAAGCCGGCGTTGGGGAATATCATGCCCCACCAGGGGAGGTGAAAGTACCTAGGCGGAGCGCGCAGCACGCCCGTCAGCGCAATCGAGAACCACCAGAGGCTCAGGCCCCAGAGCGCGGTGCCGACCACGTAGGCCATGAGCTGGATGACTGCCTTTTCGGTGACGCCGGGCTGTCCGGGCAGGATCGGCGTGGTGGTGCTGAGGCGGATGTCGAAGTCGGAGGGGAGGTTGTTGGCGATACCGATGAAGGCGAGGGCCGTGAAGGAAGGCGGGCCGACCAGGATGAAGAGCGCAGGTCGGGCCTCGCGGTCGGGGAACGTGCTGGACATGAGGCGGCCGATCATGTGGGCGTATATCAAAAGGCTGATGATCATGCCAAGGCCCTGGCTCAGCAGTCCCGCGACGATGATGGACGTGGCCTGCATGCTGGGCTGCGTGGCCGAGATGACTGAAGAGATGGTGCCCGCCAGCATGATGGGCAGGACTGGTAGGAGCCAGGCCGGCATCATGGCTTGGAGGCCGTACTGGTGAGTGGTAAATATGTAGCTGTATTGAGTGATTGTGGCGATCATGGAGACGGTGACATAGCTCCAAAACATGACCTGAATGAATGTATTTAAAGCGACGCTGTTTTCTGGAATGAGATATCTGTGTGCGCCGCTGATCATCGTGGATACAGACACAAACGCGGTAGCAACGAAAAAGCCCTCCTTCTTGTGCCGTATGGACTTTGCAAAAGTGCCGGGGAACATGACGAACCGGCTAATCATGGTCATGGTGATGGTGGAGAACAAGGTGAGGTTGAATATGTAGACGGCAAGCCCAATACTTCTGAGGCCTGTGAACTGGAACGGTTGCGCTATTATCAAAAGGGCCAGAGCCCCTGTGCCCATGGTCCACGTGTACCAAGCCCAAGTAAAGTGTTTTATGCGATGCCTCAATGGAATCTTGGGGCGAGGAGCATCGGGTGGTGATGTGAGAAGCCGTCCGTCCTGCGGCTGCTCCTGCTTCTCGACCAGCTTTTCGAGGTCAGAGATGTCACCCAGCGGGGCAGGGGCCTGCCTCTTTTCGTCGTCGACCCACGGTTTCCTCTCACTTATCGACGCACTTGTCGAGTGAGCCCTATAGGGATTCCGGCTCGGCTCCTCCCACGTCGGCGCGCGCGAGATCATGGCAGGTCCGTTGGGCTGGAACCCAGCCTGTCTTGGACCATCTGGCCCGCGGAGTGATATTGGTGGCGGATAAGCGAGTCCTTGCATCGCCGACTGTTGTTGACTCATGGTCCGCGGCCGCAAACCCCCACCAACATACTTTGAACTCATGGTGCCCTGGATCCGAAAAGCGCTAGGTGTGCTCTGTTGACTCGACGCTTGCGACGGAGTCGGGCTTTCAGGTCGGTATCGGGAATTTGGCAGTTGTTGGGCCGGGTTGTTGTTATTGTAGGCTTGTGTCGGTTGGGGCGCCATGAAGGGCTGCGGTGGCCGGCTGTCATTTTGCTGATACTGAGGAGCCTCCGTGTCTGCGAAGGGTGTTTTCTCAATCGGATACTCGTTGTCCGGCCTGCCTTGAGCCTCATACTGAGGGGCTGGCTGTTGAGGGAAGCTGCGCTGTTGGTATGGAGGAGCCATCATGGGAGCCTGTTGTGGGTTGGACGAGTACTGTGGAGCGGCCGTAGAGAACAGAGGCGCCGGTGCCATGGGCCGCTGCGCAGGAGCGCCGCCCTGGTATTGCGAATCCATTATATTGATTATTAGTGATTTCTTCCATGGATCTGGATCAAAGAAAGGTATCGGCCGGCCGATCAACGAATTGCAAAACTAGCACCAGGCCGTGGGGGATGAGAAGCCATAGTGCCCTTCTATCAAAATACAGAAAAGCAGTATGAACAACAGAAAAAAAAACACAAAAACAGAACAGAATAGAGACGCCGGCATCTGCCAGCTCGGATCCAGAAAAAAAAAGACTGGAAACCCAGGGAGAAAAGAAAAGAGCTTATCATTTCTGTTTCCCCCTGTAAGGTCGACTTGTCTCTACCAGATCCAGGGTGGTAAACGTGGTGGGAATACCCGATCCCCATTATCCACACCAAAGCCGGGCGCGTATCAAAGTCATCTCGAAATGGACGTCACATCCCTCGAAAGTTCTACCCAATGGGGGTCTGAACTGCCCTCTGATCTTCCCGAAAATAAGAGGCCCACAAAAAGTTACGACTTGGTTTTGAACCGCTGAATGCCTCGAACATGGGTAAGGACCCCCGACCTTGACAATTCTGACGAGTTGTCTGTCAGTGGTGGGGCAAGGACTGTCTTTGTATTTGTTCTTTTTTTTTTTTTTTCGTGCTCAACTTTTTCGGCAGAAAAATTAACAAATCCCTTTTTTTCTTTGACTTGATGTAAGTGATTATTTATTAGTTGTAGTCTAGTAATAAATGATCCGCACTGCCAAGTTAGTGGTGTGCCGTTGTTTGCAGCCGGCTATTCCTCAACGGTCTTTTGGATCTTCAACGCAGCCGAGCCGATCCTTTTTCTTTGCTACACCGAACAAAGGAAACAAATATTGTCGGGGAGTCTTAGCTTGCTTTGCCGGTTTTACAAGTATGACCCTGGCAGTTAATGTCAAGTTCTGCCAAGCCCCTGAAGCAGAAAGGAAACCCTCTCCATTGGCAGAGCCGCACCCCCACCGCCCTGTCCAGGGTGCAGTGTCAAAACGGAAAATGACAACAAAAGCTGCTTGTTGCCGTAATTGGTTTGTGATGGACACTGTCCCTCGCCCACATTTGCCCGTATGGTATGGAATGTGGGAGTCGCCCGGACCGAGTTATTGGGCAGTCTTGCAAATTTTGGGTTCGCAATCGGGACATCGGGGCTGTCAACTGCGAACTCGTGATAAACCATCACTTTGACTGCCGTCAAAAATCAGGATTGACCAAAATATATATAGCCATAATCTCTTTCTCGAGAACCCTTGAGACTACGGGAAATGCCGCTTTATTAGTCCGATTAGCCCAGTGTTGATGATGTTAGTAGCACCCGGACTTCCGGATGATTGACCAACACGGTAGTGTTATCAATGTGGCGAACTCGAAAGGCGAAACATCAAAATTCAGGTGTGAAAAGAGAGAGATAAGTTTCCCCCCTCTCCCTCCCTCTCTCATTTTTTTTTTCTCTCTCTCTCTCTCTTCTCCAACCCAACCCTACCAGTACAAAAGAAATTTGTCGTGTCTACTTGCCGTTGGGGAATCCCAGATATTTGGATAAAACAGAAGGTGCCCCACCACAAGTGAGGAAGGGACCCTTGCCAACGTTGTACTTCGCGTGGGACGCAACTCCCTTTTCGTCCGCGAGCCATCTGCCATGAAACTTCTGCAACAAAGGGGAAACACTATAAGAAAAGTTAGTATTGGCGCTTTTGCTTAGTGAAAACACCCTAGTACCAAAAAATAGCATTGCAGGGAAAAAACTTTTTTACTGTACCTATAATAGTAAGGTCCCATCCAGAATATGATGGGAATTTTTGACAAGAAAGATCTAGATTCAGTTAACAATGCGTAAACCTTAAGAGACTCAAGGTAAGTCATACGCTCTGCTGCAATGCGAATTTAAAATCACATTCAAGGCGTACGGTATGCCTGACAGTGTATGTTGAACAGAGATTGGTAATATGTCTGGCCTACCTATCCATGACCAATCCATCATGCTCAACCAAAATAGATTGTCAAAAGATCAAACTTGACAAGCATAAAATTTACTCTGTACTGCCTACTGTATTTTCGATTTTCTTCACAATTTGCTCATTACTCTGCAGAGCGTTCCTAAATAGTACAAGGTTGGACACGTGGGGTGGCAATGGAAGTGTATCCCATCCCATCCCATCCCCATCCCGTCCACAGGACCTCGCGGGTCCTTCCTACGTGGTAATTTCCATGGATGTTCAATGTCGACTTTTCGAGACCACCTACGAAATACAACAATTTTTACATCGTCTACCTATGTAATTACGAAGCATGTTGTATCACGCACTAGCTTGCGCCTTTTGATCCACCAACTTTCGGTTCCAGCTGCTGAACCAAGCTTTTGTCAGGGAGCAATTGCGTACTAGACTAGACTAGACTAGTACACAAAGCATTGAAGAGTCTTGGCTCGGCTCCAATGAAAATGATACTTGGAATTGTCTACGGATTTTGTTTGGTCTAGAACTAGGTCTCCTTCCCCGAGCCCCCAAGGTCTCATCAGTATGGGTACCTGTACGAAATCACCGGCCCCGGCTCCCCCCTTTCGTCAGGGCTTGGCACCCCTCTTATTGCGACTATTCTATCTGCCAAGCCCTACTCCCAAACTTTTTCCCACCCAATTTCTGTTGATTAAACGATAACGCAAATAGCTTACTGTCTCTCCAGTGTATGGTGTGCATTAATCCAGTATGATTGCCCCCCATGTGGTTTGTTGTTATTGTTGTTGCAATGGTGTTCAAAGTGCCCCGCGCGCACAACGTACTTCGTACTTCGGGAGTTTTACATGCAGCAAAACCGTCAAACGACTTATGAATAGCTAACGCAGCCCCAGTGGCCATTCACACTAGAACAGAAAAAAGTTCTTATCCTCAAGGTTTCCACACACATCCACGCGTCATCGGCTTTCAAATCATCTTTCCCGATTTTTTTTCTTCTCTTTTTTTTCTTCTCTCTTTTCTATGTAAACAAAGTAGACAAACCTCGATCTCGTGTTTCTGGAGACGACTTCACAAATCGAGACGGCTGGGGTTTAGTTTAGACTTCGCGGCTATTTCCTCTCCGAGCAACCCCTTGCCCGCGGGTTCTCCGGACTTGTCGATGATGATACGTAGAAAACAAAATTGGCTGTCATTGTCATAAGTATGTTACAACAGAAAACTTTGATATGATTGATGCTGGAAGAATCCAAGGCAAGCCAGGCGAGCTCTCCAGAACCAAGGTTTGGGGGTCAGCCCAAGCCCCAATTCACATTGTTAAGAGGGCATCTACTGAGGAGCTCTTTGCGGCATCAAGGTAAGGCTGTTGGGAAGATGTCACCTGGCTATGATTGGTCTATCGGCCATCTTATAACCACGCCGTGTGCTTATTTGAGGTTTAGTCATGGTTCTACGGATGTCTGTGGTGATGAGAGCGCCTGCATAATGTTTTTAAGACGATGTGGAGACAAGTTCGGCCAAGCCGATCTCTACATCCACATGGCCAGCTGTTGAATTAATGGGTACGTTCATTTTTTGAGTTTTCGAGCAACCATAAATCTTCTTGCGTGAGAACTTGCACAGACCAACGTATCGTGAGACATCCCAATAGGGATTCAAGTGACATGCAACTCTGGACTTCTTTTGTTGAATCTATATTGATACGTAGCTTGGCAGAGCTAACTGTGACTGGTCTCACTAATATACATAGCAGCCGAGTGATGCCTGACTTGAACTTGTTCTACACGCATACTATCGACGTCTGGATCGCTATTTGAGTTTCTTGTTCCTTTTTCTTTTTTTTCTTTTTCTTTCGGGGGGACGTGTTGCACTAGACCACAACCCAAAATCCGCCATCATTCTTGTTGTTTTCGCCCCGCCGCCAGAGCAGCGAAAGATATCTTGCCACTGACACCGGCGTTCGCATTATTCGGATTCGATGCTGACGGGGGGAACGGTAACGGAGCCGAGTTTCCCCCACCCGGTGGCCCGTTCATCTTTGTTATCCTGACGATGAAATC
Organism: Pyricularia grisea; assembly: GCF_004355905.1. Taxonomy (NCBI): domain Eukaryota; kingdom Fungi; phylum Ascomycota; class Sordariomycetes; order Magnaporthales; family Pyriculariaceae; genus Pyricularia; species Pyricularia grisea. The sequence continues at coordinate 1,649,311 of NC_044973.1, read as the reverse complement.
TGCCGCCGCCCCGGCGTCTCGGTTGTACGTAAAGTGAGGATCGAAGAGCTGCTCGCCGCCCTTGCATATGTCGTCGCCGGTGTGGCAGAAGATCATGCTGTCATCTGATGGTAAGCCTGGTACTGGCGCTGGGTTGTCTGTTTTATTAGGGTCATATATTGTCAGTGATCGGCAGAACCAGGGTTTGACGAGATGTAAGACGCAAGTGTAAAGAAAGAGTAGAGTATCAAAGCAACGGTTACCAGGCATCCGGGTTACTCACATGGATCTCCAAATGTCACGGCCGCGGATACAGCGGATATGCCTTGCGGGCCCAGTATCCGCGCAGCGTTGTGGACGAGCTGACCGCCTTGGGAATAACCGGATAAGACAACCTTTGTTCCGGGGCACTTCTGCCCTGCCTCAGTAGCAAGCTGAGCCCTATGATTGCAAACGCAGATATCCAGTCAGTTATGTGGCTTAAAATACTCCTCCATCCCGACCATCCCTCCTGTGTTCTTTGTTCGGTAAATGCGATGGAATAGAAACAAAAGAAGACCCAAGAAAACTCACATCTTTGACGACCCAGAAGCGTCCCCACCACTAAAGAACCCCTTGGACACCGCCGGGTACTCGACGCCTTGGACATTGAGCCTATCGGGCCCCAGGCGTGTCGCGAGAGCCTGGAAGAAGGGCGGGCCGGCAAAGGTGCCGACGTTTCCGGACTCGAGGGTGCCGCGCGCAAAGAGCACCGTCACGGCCGCGCACCGCCCCTCGACGAGACCGTTCTGCGTGTCGTTGCCGAGGTCCTGGTCCAACTGCCGGATCGGGGGTAGCACGGCCGGAGGAGGAGGGGCGGCGGGATCAGCAGCAGCAACCGCAAGCACCTCCGATCGGGGGCGTATCGTAGATGAGGCGGACGGGGATGAAGGTAAAGCGACGACTGTCCCTGCGAGCAGGAGTGTGAGGGGCAGGATGCCGAGGGGGCTCAGGGGAAACATGGTTTTTGTTCTCTTTTTTTCTTTTTTTTTTTCTCTTTTTTTTTTTGCTAATAAAACTGAAAAAAACAAAGGATGGCAGTTTTGATGTGTGACAGACCCAAGTCGTCGCCGGCTCGACCCTCAGAAAATGCCCCCAGTCGATGAATATCTAGGAGGTCGGCTGGTGAAGTATTTCAAGACACCAGGGGATATTGACCCCTGATGCCTCCAATCTTGAAACGCAATAAGGTGAGATCGGCTCAGTCAGTGGGTGGAAGAATGATGTTTTCTTCCGATATAACAAGCTGTCAGTGACCTGGCTGGCTGGCTGGCTGGCAATATTGAACCGGGGGTTGACACTCTCGATAAGATGATATAGTAGTTATCAGGAATAACGGTTCACCAGGGAGATGATCATGAACAGGTTTGACAAGTCGGCAGCATGAGTTGACGGCGAGAGAGGGAGAGAGACATGAGAGTAAAACACGGGAGAACGGCCGAGAATATAACAGCCAACATGATGTCAAGTTTTAAAAAGGCTCATGTCACGCAAGGACGAGCCCCATGAGACGAAGACCATACTAAGACCTACCCGGTTCCAAGTTGCTTGGCCTTATCAGGATGAGAAGAAACCTGAAGTGGCATGCGGCGAATGCAGGGACACAGACGCAGCAGTAGTGGTGAAAGATGGGATCCTCTCATTCAGACTCAACGCACGGTCAGCAGGCAGCCCCTCCAGACATAAAGGCTTGGCCGAGGCTGCCAGTTGAATTCCCACATACCCGCAACAGAGGTGGATGGAACTCAAAAGGGCCAGATGAGACGCAGCAGTGCTGTGAGCAACTGACTGAGCGGAACGTGCCTCACCTCAAGGGTCTGGTCTTGCTCTGCTGCTGCTGTTGGTTAACCTTGCCGCTCCTTGGCTGACTCTGCATTAACCATGAATTCCAACGGCCGGTAGTACTTCCTCCTGCACTCAAATCAAAATAAATCCAAGTGTTGAATAGCCGGGGTAAAAAGCTTCCAGTCTGTTATTTTTTTGTTGTGCAGCAATGTAAAACCTTCTACCATAACCGGAAAAAAACAAAAATTCCCCGTTTGTGCCGAAGATGACTCCCTAAGACCCAAAGATTTGACCGAGACGAACGTGCTCACTCCATTCAGGTGTGGGCCCTTCCCACGGAGATGAGTAGCGATAACAAAAACATTCGTCGAAATGATGAAAACACCTTGCGCATAGAGAATGCCCGTCCCATGGACAGGGCGACTGGAGTCGCCCGCCCAGCCCCAAAAGCCAAACCGATCCTCATTACAAAAGACCTTCGTCGCCGTGGGAATGATCGGGTCGGATCGGTCATTTATCGTCGTTGAATGCGTTCGTTCATTGCTTAAGCAGTGGGGTTGGGGTTCATCTAATTGAACCATGGCAATCAGTATCATGATCAAGCTGCGTTGCTGAGTTCCAAGTTCGCTTATCCTCACCTTCCTCTTGCCACCGGGGGCAAGGGTAACGTTCACGAAACGGCGAACGTACTGCTCACGCTTGTGAGCACGTCCCTTGGGCCTCTTGGGCTTCTCCTGAGGCTCAACCTTGGGGGTCTGCGACTTGACCTTGCCTGTATTAAAGCGTTGATATTAGTATCGATCGATGAAATGAAATCAGTCCCTTGTGCTCAATCAAAGATGCCACCGCTTGTCGAACGAGAGGGCCTCGCGACGCCGGGTGGCGACACCGAAAAATCTCGTCGGTCGGAAGACAGCTCGCACTCTTCAATCGCCCATGATTCTATCCTGAAGAGGGGAGGTGCTTACCGGCTCGGGCAAGAGAACCGTGCTGCTTTCCCATTTTTGCGAGTTTTGTGGTATGACTGACGATAGAATCGGTCGGTACTCGATCGTTTGGTGGTTTGTCGGTAACGTAGTGTTCGATGGCGACGCTGGCTATTTTGGAAAGACGGATTGTCGAGATTGTGCGAACAGTAACTGGTGGGGCGTTGTCCCCGCTTCTTGATGTGTGATTACATAAGGTTGAGAATCTCATCACGTGAACCGATTCAGTCTCGCGCACTGAATCACGTGCCAGATTTAGCCGCTTGGGCCGCTTGGGCCGCCTGGGCCGCCTACAGACACAACTGACCTAGCCTCTCTTTTTGGCCAGAGCCCGACCGGACAACCCTGATGCCTCTCGAGTATAAGGATGGGCCTTAACAAGCTTAATTACGTGCAGCAACTATTATTGATCGTGACGGATTTCTATTGATACGTCTTGCGCGTCCCGAAACAAACGATGCCTTACATTACAAGAAACGAAAAACAAAATTAAAATAGAAAACTGCTACGCCTCACTCACTGCCTTGCTGTAGATTTTTGCACCTCGGCAGGCAAACTTTGATCACTCTTTCCTTGTCTCTACCCAGGTAAAATAGTATTAGTTAGCTCACCCAAAGATGCATCAGACTAGCGCAAGGCACGCAGGTAGCACGGCACCTGCCACGCAGGCTCGAGTGCCACAAAGCTGAAAAAGCCTGTCGAAGCAAAACGACGTCAGGCAGTATTGACGTGATCTTGGTCAAAATATTTGATATTGCATCATGCTTCGAATCTGACAAGCAATTCCCTTCAACTTGGCCCTTCCGCGCGCGCTATCCAGCGTGGGTGAAGCTCCGGTCCGGCAACCCATGTCGGACTGTCCCCAATTGACTATTATGTAAGCGAGTCTCTGGCCTGTCGTCCACCTGTCTCGTGGTCATGTGTGGGGTTTACTTGCGGCATCGACGTCAAGGAAACTCCGCTGGCAGCTTTAATAATGTCAGAGGTAAGGAGTCAGTCATTCATCTCGTCTCAAATCGTGACAACCTGACCTTGGGAAAGGGTGACCACTGAGAATCCGCTTCTGTCACGGTATTCACTCGCGGTCTGATTGATTGTGCTGGTTTTTTATTGATTGTTTGCGCTCTTTTTGTGGAATATCGGAGCCTCGCCTTTTGACTTCACTCATTTGTACTTGTCTGCCTACCTTGCCTAGGTACCTTAATGGTATCGCCGTGTTTGGTTGGTTTCCCCTCACTCAAGACTTCCTCCGCCCGCCGCTCCCGACAGCCCCAAGCCATGACAGCGACAATCCCAGCGTAAGAATCTGCACCAAGAAAGCTGCATGCGGCGGTGAACTCTGTTATCTCAATCAGCGAACGTAATCCGCGAAACCAACGTCCCTTCGAGCTTATTCGAGCGCATACCTGCCTGTATGCTTGAAACGACCACAACTTGACATTTCACAAACACATTTCACATTCCAGCCATGGCTGGGCCAGCGGCTACATCTGCGTCTCTGGATCGCACAAGATTCCGAGAGCGTTCTGCTTCCTCGGCTTCTGCCGCTACGACTTCCACCTTTGGCCCGCCATCGACTTCGGACGGATCTTCGGTGCGCTCACTCTCTCCTATCGGACATTATACATCTTTCTACCAGCGCCGCCGAAGAAATGGCAACGCGGTCGCGACCAACCGTGCAAAATACTTCGCATTTGCAGCAGCCATCTTGTCGGCGCTTTGTGCTGGCTCCATTACCACATTTTCCCTGTACGGGCACATATTCCAATCAAGATTACGATATTCTCAGTTTGAAGTAAATGGAGTCGCGATTGCGGGATCCGTTTCCTCATACATTCCCGTTCCCGTTCTGGGATACCTTTGCGACCGGTTAGGACCAGCACCACTGTCACTTGGGGCAGCGGCAATATTCGGAGTAGGTTATTCCCTGGCGGCGGCCGTTTTCATGCACGTGGACGCGGGCATTCAGTTTGCAAATGATGGGGACGCCGATTCGGCGCATCTTATGGGCGCCAAGGCTGGAGGACCATTTACATACGCACTCATGATTGCGGCCTTTGTGTGCATTGGTACCGGCACCGCCAGCATGTATCTAAGTGCTGTTGCAACATGCGCAAAGAGTAAGTGGTGATCGCTTCCGAAATCGGACGATATGACTCCATCAAAGCTTGGATCGTTGCTGACTATCATTGAACTTGATTTAGACTTTGGCAAGGGAAAACATCGCGGATTGGCGCTAGCTGTCCCGATAGCCTCATTTGGCCTTAGTGGCATGTGGCAGAGTCAGATTGCCAGCCGGGTTCTCTACGAACGCGCACCCGATGGCACCCGTGGCGACGTGGATGTTGTTCGCTACTTTATGTTTCTCGCCATTTTGCTCTCAGTAGTCGGCGTCATTGGCTTCTTTGGCCTTCGCATAGTTGATGAGGACGAACTGATTGAGAATGCTGTTGAGGAGCTTGAACGCAGTGGCCTGCTCGATAGCAGCGTGCTTTTCACACCTGGCGGCGTCAATCGAGCCTCTGGAGGCTATGGAACCATAAATGCTGTCGTCGCCGAAAGGTCCAATCCATTTGACGACCACGACAGGGGAACCAATAGCTCCAGCGACGAAACCGCCGTCGCGACTGAGTCTGTCGGTCTACTCAGTCCGACCGCTAAGAACGGCGATGAGGAGGCTGGAGATATTGATGATGGCGCAAGCGACGAGGCACGGAGAGTCAAGGAGTGGGTTCTCAATGCTGAAACGCGTCGCTTTCTTTCAGACCACACAATGTGGCTTTTCGCAGCAGGCTTTTTCTTTATGGTAGGGCCTGGCGAAGCATTCATCAACAACCTAGGCACTGTGATACAGACGCTTTACCCTCCACCGGGCACAACGGAACACGTATCGCAACCTACATCTGCTGCAACCCACGTCTCTCTGGTTGGAATTACTAGCACGATAGCTCGTCTGGCAACGGGTACATTGACGGACCTGCTAGCTCCTACCCCTGACACTGCACACATTCAGCTCACGGCGTCCCAAGTCTTGGAACCACCTTCATCCCCAGGATCGGGGCGGTGGGCCAGAAGGGTCTTTCAGAGAGGTCGTATCTCCGTCTCTCGCGTGGTCTTTCTGCTTTTCTTTGCAATCCTGCTCTCGGCCGGGCTTGCAACTCTGGCTTCGGGGACTATCCAGAACCACGGCGAGCGATTCTGGATAGTCTCTTCTCTGGTTGGTGCTGGTTATGGAGCTGTTTTCAGCCTTACGCCCATCATTATTACCGTGATCTGGGGCGTTGAAAACTTTGCTACGAATTGGGGAATTGTCGCCACGATGCCAGCCCTCGGCGCAACGATGTGGGGACTGATCTACTCGGCCGTCTATCAAGCGGGAGGCGCGGGAGGCGGTGGTGACATCTTTTGCTACGGCAAGCAATGCTATGCCTCTACGTTCTGGGGGATGAGCGGGAGCGTATGGATCGCTTGCGGACTGGTGATGTTGGCGTGGAAAGGGAAGAATGGATGGAAACAGAGGGGGATTGTCATCTAATACATCTATATCGTGTTTTACGATATTTTTTTTTTTTTGTTTGATTGATTTCTTTTGTTGGAATTTTGGACATGGTTCATTCATTTTTGGGGCGATTCCGGAATATAGGCGTTTGGCGTGCGTGTCTATTGTTATCCTTATCTGCATATGGAACCCCGGATCTGCCTGGGCAATAATGTCATTTTGGGTAAATACAACTGCACATTGTTTTGACAGATACAGATAAAGCAATTAAATAAATAGAAACTACTCACCAAGTTTCTCTCCTGGCATTTAATCACTCGTGCAGATCGTGGTACCATGGCGTTCCGGAAGGCTAGGGGATGCTTGTATTGCCCGAGAGGTGTTGTTCACTACCTACTTAGGTAATACGGATGAAGTTCGGACCGGTTTCCCTGATTTTATGCATATGTAAATGCTTTGCCTGGCTGTGTAGTACCTGTAACAAGTCTATTTTTGAGATTCTCGAGGCCGTTTTCTACATGGTTCGCCCTTACCAAAGGATTGATGCCCACGGCCACATCCGTGCAGAGTTGCTCTATGCAACAAGCCATCTGATCAAGTCTGCGATTGGTCTCACTGTTAAAAATGCCAATTGTTTTGTTAAAGTTTGAATAAAGATCAATCGTGGTATATACGGTCCTAGATTTCGAAAGACATTACACTACAGAAAGGGGGATGCGCACAAGTGTGTTCCCCCGAATTCGCAGACAGTTCCTAAAAAAGAAAACCCAATTGCGTTACCCCTTGTTCCAATCCCTTTCATCACATGATTTAAAATCCCCTCCCTCCCCCCAATATGACGTCCAGTTCCCTGCATCCATTTCTACTCCCTACCCTGGACCCTCCTGGTCCAGTCGTCCGTGACGCGCATACCGTCCACGACGACGACGCCCCTTCCCCTTCCGACGCGCTCCTCACGCTGCCACCACTTCTTGACGTCCTTGCTGGGACGCTCCACCTCGGACTCGCTGTCGGCTAGACCGCCGCTGCCGCTCTCGGCGCCGACGACAAGGATGATCTCCTTGCTGAGCCAGGCCTGCATCTGCGAGACGATGATGCCCTCCTCTCCCGACAGGGACTCTTGGAGGTACACGACGTCGGGCTGGAGGTGGCGCAGGATGTGGCTGTGGCCGGTCGAGCTTGTGAAGGGGAGGATCATGGTCTCCTTCTCCACGAGGGCGAGGGCTTGGCTGTAGATTGCATTGAAAGCTGGGCTGGACGCCGTCGCTGCTTGTCTTTACGGGGGATTGTCAGTTGTGTTTGCTGGGTTTCAAGGTGTTTAAGGGAGGGGTGTTATGGCCGGTGGGGTTCGAGCAGGGGAGATAATAATAGCTTACAAGGGCGTCTTCTCGTCTTTTGGTGATTGAGCCTGGTTGTGGCTTATGTTGGAGAATGACGAGCTCAGAGATGGGGGTAGGTTGCCTGAAGCGTCTGTTCCGGCTTCCTTAAGGCCTGGGGCGTAGATCAGAACAAAAAGCTTAATCTTGGAAAAGTCGACCGTCTTGGGAATGTGTGATAGCAGAGACTAAAAAAAAGAAAAAAGAAAAAAAAACTAGGGTTAGCAACTACCCAGATGCAGTCAACAGACGGGCTACTAACGGCATGCTCATGGAAACCATCCTCGTCCATCTCATCCATATGCATATCAGCAGACACGACTATGGCCACAGTCTTGCGCTTCTTGCTACCGTGCTTCGACGAAGATCCCTTGTCCTTCTTCTTGGCGTCAGCCTCCTCTGACCACGTCTCGTGGTCCGCATAAGCGTTCTTATCCTCCTCGCGGATGGCCGCGAGAGCGCTTCCGACGGCGGCACCGGCGGCAGCGACACCAGCCGCGACCGTCTTGCCGGCGCTGTCGAGGAACTGCTGAGGGCTCGGGGTACGGCGCAATGCGCCCGACATGCGGGTGCCCCAACCGCCTACACCCTCGGAGTGGCCGTCGGCGCCCGTCTTAACATCGACGCTGCGGTTCGCGGCGCCGTAGGGTGGGTTGTCACCATAGTCTGCGTTCTCGTAGTCGAGGTGTTGGTCACCTTGTTGATGTTGAGGATATGATGATGCGGCGTTGTTGCCGCCACCGCCGTTGGGACGATTGGGGACCTCTTCGTCGTCGTCGCTGCGCTGGCTCCATGCCCAGGCGGCTATGCCGACGGTGGCGACGGTGACGGTCAGCACCAGCGGGACCCAGTGAGTCCAGACGCCGTGGCGGCGCGAGGAACCGCGTTGATCCGACATTTACTGGTGGCGGGGTGGCCGTAGGTTCATTGCATTCCAGTCGCGGAGGGTTTGTCAAAATATGGGACGACAAGTCGTGCACATGCGCGAATCGCGGGCTTGACCGTTGGGATTGTGGCTGTTTTTATTTGAGATTCGATTTGTCGTCGAATATTTGCCTTGGTCAGGGACCTAACTATCGTAATATGGACGTGCGCAGGGACGTGCCGCTCAATTGAGGCTGGTCCTGTACGGTTTGTCCAGTATCGATATGATATAAAGTGGCTGGGAGGCTGGTCAAGGTCGGTCAAGTTTCCGTAGGTTAAAGGTACACGGTAATGTTGACAACCGTGCCTGAGCTGAGGCAGGGGCTGCGTTACTCCATTTTTCGGTGGTTGGCCGGGTGCCAGTGTTCAAGTCTCCACTTCGTAATGCGTATTGCTTGGGATGACGCACCTTCCTGCCCAGCCTGCCGAGGGTCAATTGCGAGAGTGGGGCGGGGTTTTTGTTGATTGAAAGATGTTAAGCAAAGCACGTGATGCGCGGGGCAGTTCAAGGTGGGATTGGCTTTTGGCAGAGAGAAAGCTTGCTTCTACCCAAGAGGTGCAAATTGTCAGTAAAATAATGAGTCAGCATTGGATATAGCATCACGAGAGTGACTTTGACCATAGGGTGAAAAAAAAAGGAAAAGAAATATCAACAAAATCAAAGAGAAATATCAAGCCAAAAAAACGGCGCACTTTAAGTTCCTTTGAGCCCGATTACTATCAGTCAACCACTTTATCATGCCTCACGCCGTCACGGCCGTGGCCCCAGGGCTGCAGGCCTTGATTCTTTGTGGCCCTGGCTCATCTTTTCCTACATTCACCACGAATCCCGATGAGAACCCAAAGGCTTTACTGCCCATAGCAAACAGACCAATGGTATGGTATCCATTGAGCTTTTGCTATAGGGTGGGAATCACAGGTGAGATTGTTATCAAGCCTGGACTAAGGGATAATGATAACTAAATTACTTTCATACTGAATTACAGACATCACCCTTATCTGCCCGCCAACGGCAGAAGAGGCCCTCAACGCCTCCCTTAAAACTAACCCCTTCCTTACCAGCTTACCTCTTCCAACGCCCACTCTCTTAGCCCCCAAGGACCTTACATACAACACGGGAACCGCAGACATTCTTCGTCTTCCCGAGGTTCGCGAGGCTGTGACTCAGAACTTCTTCGTCCTTCCATGCGATCTAGTATGTGAGCTTGGTGGCGATCAGCTGGTCCAAGCATGGATGGTCAAGTCGGCCAAGCTGGACGGCATGTTCACCGAGCAGCAATCTACTCACGAGCCGCGCAGTGGCGGTCTCGGCGTGTGGTACGACACCAAAGCAAGCCCTATCAAGGGCGAGGAGACAGATTTTGTTATCACAACTCCGAGCCCAAAGCTGCCGGTTGCGCCACCGAAAGACTCTGTGTTGACGCGACTCCAGAACGTGGTATATTCTATGCCCAAGGACACGCTCAACGACATAACAGATGACAACGAAGGCTTCCCTATTCGCCATGGCTTGCTTCGTGCCCACTCCCGGATACGTATGGTATCAAGTCATCGGGATGCACATATCTACATTTTCCCACGTTGGGTAATGGATCTTGTCAAAGAGAACCCTCACATGGAGAGCATTGCCGAGGACGTCGTTGGCTGGTGGGCCAAAGCCACCTGGCAGAGTGGACTCGGAACCAAACTGGGCTTGGACCGTATCTTGGGCACGTCCAGCGACGAGCAATCATCCGAGACATCCCAGACTAGCAGCCCGTCGACGCCCACCAAGGCTGACAGACCTACACTGCCGAAGAGGCTATCTTCTGTCCCAGACAAGTTCCAAGTTCCTCATATGACGGCATACATTCACCCGTCCGGCCCAACAGACCCGTTGATCCGCCGTGTGGACACAGCCCAAGCACTCCTTTCGGTCTCGCTCCAGCTCGCCAAATTACCTTCACTGGAGGAGACCGGCATCGCAGCAGCAACATCCCCCTTTGCCCATTCTCGCAAGGTCGCGTACCCGGAGGGCGTACGACCCCGAACGACCATTACGCGGCCCGACAGCCTGGTGGCTGACAATGTCATCGTCGAGGAGAAGGTGTCCATCAAAGAGTCTGTCATCGGTGCCAACTGCAAGATCGAGGAGGGTGCGAAATTGCAGGGCTGCCTGCTGATGGACGGCGTCGTCGTTGGCAAGGGCTGCAGGCTCGTAAGGTGTATTCTTGGAAAGCGCAGCCAGATTGGAGAGGGCTCCACATTGATGGAATGCGAAGTACAAGAGAACCTACTGGTTGAACCCAAGAGTGAGCTGAATTCCTACTCTCCCTTTTTTTTCCCTCTTCGCTGTACGCATATACATGTGTGCGGTGATATGCGAAGCTGTGCTGACATTAGTGTATCCCCTGTCTATAGCCGAAGAAAAGAACACCAAGATCATGAGTTCGTCTGGTCTCGAAGCTACCGAGGAGGAGATGCAGGAGGTCCTCGAGGCGATGTCAGACGTCGAGATTGGCGACGAGGCGCAATAGGGCCGCAGCTAGAGTGGGCCTTGAGCGCTTAGGCTACGCAGATGTCTGCGGTTGGGTCACCAAACAGCGACGAATAGCATGCAGCAATATACCTCAGCGGGTCGGATTAGTGCCTAGCCGAGCCAAGGATTACCCGCGATTTTCATTGAAAATGCCTAGCCAATTTACTGTGTAGACTTGTTTTTGGCGGGGCACAGAGCAATGATATAGACAATAAAGCGCCGATAGCCTAGGACTAGAGTGGATGTTTGTTTTACACGGCCAACCGCGCGACCTCCTGGGCTTGGGCACTGTTGAGTGGGACGGTAGTCCAGGAAGCGCAGGGCTTTAATGGATTATGCAGGTAGAGGAACACTGTAGCACTTGCTCTGACGCGACAAGCACTCCATCCAAAGTTTGGCGCAACTTGAGCTTGTCAAAGTTATAATGTTGCTGAAATGCATTGATGTGGTCTTGGGAGTTCTTTTGAAGTCTTAGGGCCAGGTATCTAGGGATCGGTACCTAGGTACCTTAGGTAGGTTGAGGTCGCTTTGCCTTTGTTACCCGACACTAGACCATGACGGAATGTCAGCTCCATACTAGTCTGCAAAGGCAGGTTCGTCCCTCGCGTGGTCTTATCTCCGATTTCACTAATATTAGGTCAACTGATGTCTTCATCTCGCAACTTCACTCACCGCAGCCAAGCTTATTTTCTCTCTCTTTCTGTCCCAACAACAACAACTGACGACGCAACAACCGCAACTGGCAATAGGCCGTGGCTATGGTGGGCGGGGAAATGTTTGCTGGGGACATCAACCAATCATAACACTTACCATCCTCCCGGTATGTGCAATACTGTAACCTGCCCATGGGACCAACAAAGGCGTCCCTTTGTCAGTTTTCCCGTTGATATTGTTGGAGCAAAGCAGGTTTGCAACAATTTTTTTTTCGTTCTCTCCTCCACTATGTGCTACGTAGGCAGAAATATGACATTGTTGGACATGAGGGACTTTTGTCGTTAATGCAGGAGATCGTCTAATGTCGGGCTATAATGAGGCGCTTTCAACGTGTATTTTATTTGCTTTTTTTGGTCACCTAAATTTTTGGTTTCGGTAAGGCATGGCTCCAGTGTGAAGTGGGCAAAATAAAAATAGAGGCTGTGGGGTGTGAGTTCTTTGGTTGGTGTCTCTTTGGGGGGTTGGTGACGTGGGTAGTACGAATGAAGTTTTCCTGCATAATCTTTGGTAAACGATGTTAGTGGTGGTGGTGGTGTGGTGGGGGCTGAACGAAGAAGACCTAAAAGAAGAAAAGAAATACCCCGTGGAATGGGGAGGCGGTGGCCCCGCCTAATGGGCGCGTAGAACGTCGATCACATGAATCCCTTTTTAGCGAGTTGAGGCGTACTTTTGCCGAAAAGGAAAAAGCAAAAGGAATAGAGGGTGTATAGGAAAAAAAAAAAAAAAAGATTCGAAATTTGGGTAGCACAAGACAATCCCGACTTTATGTACCGTACCGTAGTAACGGCTTTTATAAGTGAAACTGAGACCTGCGTCGAGCAATACACGTCAAGAACACCAAAATACAAAGAAAATAACTATATTCAGACGAATGTGTTTTTATTTATTTTGTTCTTTTTACTTTATATTTTGTCTGTCGCAGGGGCGGACGTTTTGCTCCATGACAACAAATACCTATCTGCATGCGGATACCTGTTGTTGGAATAAAAAGGTGTGGCCCAATTGCTTTCTAGACAGCGTACTTGCCGAGTCAACCGGTAGTTGCTTGCGGTAGAAATGAGAAAAGAAAATAGAACAAGAAAAAAAAAGAAAGAAAAAAAGGAGCAAAGAGCCAGAACTGTTTGTTACCCTTTTGGGCAGGAGTAAGCGGTATAAACAACAAGATCAACGAATTGTGCCCATGCGATTGATGGTCAAGAAAAATGGGACAGTAAGGTACATATCCACTCGTCTGTCTCTAACTGCTTGGTTTTCCAGGACCAACATCCTTTTTTTGGGGTGATGGAGAACTACTTCAGGAAATTCTTGCGGCGATGCACTACCGAACAAGGAGGAGTGGAGTGGTCTGTTGTGCGCAAAGAGGACATTGGACAACCAAAAACCCTGATGGGGAACCAGGGTATAAAGCCGTCTGGTCCGATCCTTGACGTTCCACATACTGTACCTTTTTGGAGAAAGTCCTGATATGAGGCACATCCTCCCCGTCGGGGGCAGTAAGGTCTCCCCCTTCCCCCTGTTGATTGGAGTACGTAGCTGGCGTGGGCAGCACAATGACCTTTTCTTGATGACCTTCTTTTGGGACCAGGCTTACCTGGGTTATGGAAACAAGGTGTAAACGAGGTGTAGACCTGCGATGCAACGTTAATCCGGAAAAAAAGCCATGGGTAATATTGACACTGCTACAAGAAATACCGCCCATGGGGGAGTGTGCATGCAGAAAAAGAGAAAATTGGGTGTTCAAGAATAGGAGGAAGAGTAAAAGAAAAGTTCAAATGACTGGGTTGATAAATAAGATGGAGAGGCTGAATTATGTTCGATACTGCAACAAAGCTGTCCGATAGGGCAACGGACTGGAAACGAAATACGGCACGATACGCAAGCTCGAGGACGGGACCGATGATTTAGACTCAAAGATTTCATGTCGGTAACTCCGGCTAAGCAGACTAGAGGTAGGAAACTCTACCTATTTGGATATAGTTGATCAAGGGAGGCGTGGGATTTAAAGTGCGATTTCTTACTTTGCTAGTGCTTGTTTCTTTTCTTTTAGCTGCAGTCCTTACCAAAACAGGAAGGTTTCGGCGGCCTGAAGACTCCCTCACACCAGGAACGAGGACGTAGAAATGGTGTCTGACGATATATACTTTGGTCGAGCTCAGGGACTATTTCGACGACGTACGCTAAATAAAATAAGCGAGCCATTCTGCCAAAGCCAAGGTATAGCTTTTTGGGGCTTGGTAGAGTATATTTATTACATGTGCGGTACAGTGAGTAACGAGTGCCGCGGTCAACTAGTGATACTACTGATGTCACACACCTCCTATATACATCTGGATTGTCTATGTTGGGTGTATGCTAGTCCTGGGCACGGATCATAGGTTTATTCCACGGCATGATCCTTGGAAGAATTTGTAGCTTTAGACAAAAATATTCAGGCTAGTGACCACAGCTGCTAAATTTTCGGTCCCGGGATGACACCTTTCACCCTTTACTATGCCTCGTCTGGAATAGTACGCGCTGTTGAGCAAAGCAGGGTCCACTAATTATGTGAGCTATCTGTATTTTGTCACTACCTGGTTGGATGCTGAGTGCTTTGTGTAGATGGATAGCAGGGAAAAATTGCCCTGCTCATTTGACCCTGCAACTTCTGCCAGGCTAAAGGGGCTCTGGAATTCCAAAGTCTAATATCCATCAGCCATCCTGATGATATGCAGAAGTATGTCAGTGATCTTGTTATCAAGTTCCATCTCTGAAGAGGCAGGCAACTGGAGCTATATCGCGCGATGGAGGATCCGGGAGCTCTGGTCCACTCGAGCCGAACACCATCTCTATCGCCGCAGGTGATTGGATTGAGAGTGAGCTCATACGATGATCCTTGATCGCCGACGTACCCTAGGAGTTCGCCGAAGTAGGATAAGTGCAAGTAAGCATCTTGGCAATGAAGACATCGCATGCCAAGAGGTGTTACATACCGAGGGCTGGGGTTTGCCTGTAAGTGGCACTCTGCTAGTAGTACTTGGCGCAATTGCCGCATTTATTTGGGTGTCAGGAACTTTCTGTGCAGCTGTGAGAGATTTGAGGATATAATTCTATCGAACATAAAGACAGCAAGCAGTAAGAAGAGTGGTTGTCGTTGTTCTCCCTTGGGGTGAAAAGAAACCGAAGAAGAATGTTATCAGTTGCTCAGTATCACTATTCGCTTGCCAATTTGTTTGCCCAAGTTCTTTGTATAGCAGGAGAACTACTTCCCCGCACCGCATAGGATTGGACGTGTGATGGAGTTCATGCCAAGTTGGAACTAATTTAAGTGTGTTTTAGTCGTGACACTTGATCAAGACCAACTAGGTCCCTGGTGCTGGCTACTTCTTTTTTCCTGCGCACCCAACCAACCGCGGCGATTTAATTGCTTGACTGTTTGGAATAAGCGCGAGAGGGCGAGGTGATATTTGAAAACAGAACCGTTAAGGCATAAGACATCAAACGAATATCGTAAATGCCTAAAGTGCCTCGCAATATACGCCCAGATGCTTGATGTCAACCGTAGTTTGCGGTGATGAAAAGCAAGACGACCAGGTGTAAGCGCCCGGGAAAGGTGGAGTTTGTTAGGATCTCACGGGGCTTGAATTTTAGCCGAGCCTCAACTGCCTTTGCCTTACTGTTCGCACTGCTACAGTAAGGTAATAACAGTGTGGTTACTCCCCACTGTAGCCCGGGTCGGCCTTGAACCAACCCGCTAAGCCCTGATTCTAGGGACCCATGTCTAGAGACCTAGTACTGCAAGGTGCACAGGGCGCCCAAGGGGCCAACGCCAAACCGCCCGCCCTGTGTGCAGGGAAGTCATCATCCATCTCCAGTATCAAATCTGATCTCCAGCTGATATCCATGGAAGGATCGGCACTGTGGTGCGTCGGTCCTGCCGTTCCAATTTGCGCTGGGGGCCTGTCTGTCATTAAATTGCTTTGCCTTCTTTCAGCGCGGCTGAAATGGGATGATTTACTTGCAGTACCTCTGGATATCGTCACGTCATTCAGTTTCTACCTGCCTAAGGTACCTACCCAATATCCAATCCTAATTAGGTAGGTAGGTTACTGTACTTTCTAAAGTAGGTAGGTATTCAAATACCCGACTTGCTTTGGCCAGCACGAGCAGCCGTTGAGGCTGAATATTATCGACTGGAAATCAGTTCACCGGTACATCCACTACCCTCCCCGACCTGCTTTGGCTAGCTGCGGCCTCGTGGTGAATGGCCGACCGCAACCAACACCAAATATCCGCGTCGCTATGCGCTCGCTGTTTGTCGCGCGCCAAAACCAACTAACCTTCGGTGGCTCATGCCATTTCTTCTCTGATATTTTTCACCGGTCTGACGGCTCAGCTTGGCAGCCAGCCACGCTAGATGGGGCAAAATGCCCTACCAGGCCAAGCTAATACCCTTTTAGGGGTATTCTGCGAGAAAAAGCGTCAAAACAACATCTATACCATCTACACCGAGTACCTGCGCCCGTCAAAGAAGACTGAAAGCAACCGTTGACAGGCCACGCTACGCTTTTGGTTCCCGCAACTACTTTGTGTTTAGTTCACCTTATGTTTAGTTCATCGGATCAAAGGCAGAAGAGGAATAAACGCTCCGACGACTACGAAGAGCGGCGTTTCCGAACAACGTTGTTTCGAACCCCAATCTAGCCTCATTTGTACTACTTTTTACCTTTTTCTCTAGGTAGGTACCTAATTTACTACCTACCTACCTACCTAAGCTAAACCATATTCGCGCTTGCGCTCCAGAGCGTAGCTTGTCCCACACCTCACTACTTAGTACCTTCCTTGATTCTGTCGTCAACGGACGTTGGCAGTATTTCTAATCCTGCATCATGCGCCTGTCACCTTGCCGTTAGAATTGTCCGTGCTCGTCAAGTCTGCTACGTCTTTGCAAAAAGCACCGCGACATCTAGGGCGGATATAAAATAGCGAGCAAGCCATCGGACTAGGGACAGAAGGCGGACGCCAGTCTACGCGCACGATGCTCCCTCTTGCCTTCCAAGTTGTAAGAGATTTCAGCTACGTACTCAGTTGATGTCAGCATTCAGAGCTCTCGGGGCAATGTCTCATTGCCAGCCGTCCGCCAGAGTCCGGGGGCGCTCAATTGTGTGCCAAAACTGTGGCAATCATCGCCCATTGCCATTCCAGACCTATGCTTGGGTGTTCATTCCAGGTTTCAATTAGTGTCAGTTTGGGATACTTATGGCGATATAGACGACAATCGCACTGACGCTGTCACCGAATGATTGATCTACATACAAATACTTGCTGATGAGCACTCGGCCCGTGGTTGGTTACATCCCTCATTTATGCGTGTTAATCAGGTCAAGCAGCTCCATCATACCTTTAACCTTAACGGGAATCGGCAATCAAGGCGCGCTTATATATTAGCGTCTTATTCAGACTAGTTTAACCGTATATCAACTAGTGAAACTACCCGACGTAGGTGAGCAAAATACAGACAGAGGAGAGGAGCCCACATATGCTAACACGGCATACACGTCTTGATGTCTAGGTATCTTGGTGTGTACATTTGCTATGGTAATCATTTGTTTTCTTGTATGTGTTGCGAATGCCAACAAAGTTACACTGCAGTATTTTACAAATGCGGTAGTTGGCTGTGCACCGCCAACGCCGAGCAATACAGTACATTCACAGCCCATCCTTACCCCTGCATTTTACCCCTTCCTCAACGTGTCTACAAAATAGAAATTTCGATCTTGGTTATCTGGACCCACAGACCAAGGTTCAGTCAGCCTTGAGACCTACAGGTACTGTAATGGAGTACCAGTGGTACGGCAATACAGAACTGACAGGGTACCTGCTGCATCCACAAACAGATCTTGCTCCCATCTACAATAAGGTACCTGGAAATCCCCCTTGCAAAATCATAGCTTAGTCCAGAAACAAGCTATCCCCCACTCGGCTGTGTCTACTCTGCCCTTCTCTCCGCTTTATGCTCTCCCTGTTCCTGTCTGTTTCTACTCTATCACTTGTCCAGACCTCTCCCCACCAGATCCCCCGTTGCCAGTCTCTCTTGACGCAAAAAAAACGTCTAGTCTAGCCAGGCCTAAATCCTTAATCATTATATCAATGCAACCAATACAAAGGGCTTTAGACACAGCTAAGGGCAGGTCAGTGCTGGTTGATGGCGGTGATAATGTCAAGGAGATCGGCCAACATGCCCCGAAAAGATACTATTTCTTATCTCCGTGGCAGGTGGCTGCTGTCCGTTGCGCGTGGGCCTTAGCATTCCAGCTCGAGGCTCTGCTGCTTTTCCCGTCTAGCCCCTCGTCCATATTACACACCAGGGGTATGTCTTTTTCGATATTCATCTACATTTACTTGTTGAGCAGGGTGTATTCCATTCATTAAGCAAACCCCTCTACCCCTACTCCAGTCTCTCCTATGTACTTTGCTGTCTTTCACCCCGCCGTCACCTCTGGCATCTATCTCGAGTATAATTATTCAGGCCTTCCCTCCCGATGACAACTCCCTCATTCTCCCCATCACCATCATCGTTGCCTGCAGAGAACAAGCGCATTGTTCTCTTATCTGGCTTTCCACATAAATAATTTTCTTCTACCATCTTCCTTTCAACGGAGGCCAGTAACCATCATCGCCAACATGAATCATTACCTCCCCAGTGAGCACGGAAGCGATATGGATAGCAGCTTCTCCAGTGTCGCCGTGTTTTCAGACATGTCAGCGAGTCCAGCATCATCCCGTACTTCGGCCACCACTGAAGTCTACCTATCATCGCCATCACGTTCCACATCCGCTATGCACTATGGGATCCACGGCATGCCTATGCATATGTCGCCACAGCCTGCACTCATGACTCAGGACTATGTCCATATGCCTTCACCCATTACTGAGGGCTACGTACATGTGCCTTCGGGCATCACTCAGGACTACGTTAACGTCCATTCACAGAGTAACCGGGGATTCCCCAGCGATCAACATTACAGAAACAATGCTCCAGCTCCGGGGTATTTTCCTCTCCATCATAGCCTACCGGATTTCTCGACTTCCGCCCCTTTTATATCGGCAAACCGCGGTTACAACGTTCGAGACGCAGAGTCACCATCAGCCATGTCCATATGGTCTTACGACGGCGCTACTCCGTGTTTTGAAAGCTCTTGTTCTTCTCCCGTCTCTGTGGCTGCTCACACCCACATTTCACCCACTCCTTCGCCCAGAGCCTTTTGTCACAGGCCACAAAGGAGGAGAACTACGCCAAATGGCACACGGGCTAGGAGCTCAAGGCGTGCGGATACCCATACCACACTCGAGGGAATCACAAGAATTCCGCCAAACAGACATGCCTGCAGTTTTCCTGGTTGTGGGCGCACATATGCCAGGCCGGAGCATATGAAGCGTCACGAGAAGTGAGTAATCGCCTGAAACACAAAAGAATAAAGCACAAAGACAGACCGCTGACCCAATCTGCCACCCACAGAACCCACGATGAAGATGCTACCGTTTTCACTTGCAAGATATGCCTTGACCTCATGCCCCCAGAGAAGGTCCACAGGGTCAAGGCCCGATTGGACAACTTCATCATGCATGTCAAGAACCACACTGATATCAAGGGGGTCAAAACGTCGGCTTCGAGGACAAAATATCATCCAGGCGCGCTTGCATACTTGCGTTCTCTTGAGGCTCGGCAGAAGAACAAAGGCCGCGGTACCAGGAAACCGGACCTTTGCTGCAAGTTGTAAGCAGCGGCTCAGCGGACTGGAAGATATGTGATACATTGAAACAAGGTTGGGGTGAGCACACATAAAGACTTATTTTGGACGAGGGATGGCTGCAAAGAAGATGGGATATTGCTTGGGTTTGATTCTGGAGTTTTTCATGGGTTACTCTACACTATGGGTGATAATTTTGCTTGTTATGTATGTCATGACCTCCAGCTTAAATATTCGGAGGCTTTTTGCACTTGTTTTTGTTTTCAGTTGGTCTTGGTGTTTTCTTTTTGCTTGCTAGTGCGAATCTACTTGTATGTTCTGAGCAATTCGAAAATCAAATATTGCATAGATCTGATTTCTAGCCTTATACATGAAATCTCTGGTTTGTCACACATATTCAACCCAAGTTTGTTAAGCGGGAAACCCAGCTGCAACTAATTGGGCACGGCAAAAGTTCTCTCTGACGCAGACAGATGCCTCTGGTCTCTACATTCCTGCTCCATGATCGTCGTCAAGTTCCAGGTTCCAGCCCTCCGTTCCTCCCGTGGAGGCGAGGTTCTTGGTTTTTTTTTTGTCTCTCTATCTGGCGGGCCCCCTTTCGAGAGCCCGTGTCGTCACCCAACATTCCCATCCAGAGCTGGGGGCGTCAATCTTTGTCTCCTTTTGGCTGCGCATCTTTTGGGGGATTCTGAGGCGTCCGAGACAGATTTACTTTTTTAATTTTTTTTCTCTATCTCCTCTTCCTTGCTCGACTCCTGCCGAGGCAAGAAACTGGAACACGGGAAAACGTAGACGGCGCGGACTTCTACCCATATTTCCCCATGTAGTAGACCTTGCTAGTTGCACTCTATCATGTATTCCATTTCTTTTCAATCATATTTCCCCCCCTCTTGTTGATGGGTTTAACTGTACCTACTGATGATCACATATTTCTAAATGATGTTTTGTTCGTCTCAGTATGTTTTATATGATTGGCTACCGGGGGTATTTGGGGGCGTCTTCCGGGGTGGCCTGGACTGGGATGGTGGCATTCGATTTTGGGGTTTTGATACCCTTACCCCCTCTTGCCCTTGTTGGCCCCCCTTGCGCTGGTTTTCCCCACGCCCACACACCCTCTCTTTACCTTCTTTTCGCTTGCTTTTCCTTTTACTTTTTTGTTTTCTTGTCTTGCCCTGCACGCCCGTTAATTTGCCGACGGGTCCTGATTGCTGGTATCAAAACTCCCGCTTCGCAACACATCCCATCCCATCCCACCGGCTGACGAACTGCACGATGGTGGAGGGTGCATTGTATGTTGTACAAATCGAGGAAGGGGAAGAAGAGAAACAAACGACGGGGTATGAGGGGGGGG